>NW_007239454.1:0-33628 GCF_000164805.1 Carlito syrichta
CAGCCATCTTGTTCCTGTCCGGCCCCACCCCCTCTGGGGCGAGCAGATGAGATAGCACCACCTGCTGGCGATTCAAGGTAACAACACCGAAACGGGACAAACAAGCTTGATAAAGACATAGACCAAACTTCTGAACCGAGGTTATTCTGAACTGTCCTTCACAGCAGATCAGGGGAACGGACCCTAACTGCAAACTAATTTACCAGCTTGAAAAGAAAACTAGAAATCAGACCTGAAAGGACATTGGACTTAAACGAAATGTCACAGAGTGTGCTTCATTGATTCTATTAGTTTAATGTCTTAATTCTATTCCTACTCTATTGTTCCCTTTTTTCTCTTTTCCTTTTCCTTTTCTTCTCTTTTATTCTGTCTGTAAACCACGTCTTTGTATAGAGGAACAGCACACTAATAAGGTGGTTGGATAGCTGGTATGTTAGCATCACTATATGTTTTATTTTTGTTTGTATGAGAGTTGGTTCGACTGTAGCTGTGGTCTATTGTTTTTATCTGTTTCAGTATAGGCCTCTCTCTCTATTTGTTGGCACACTCGTTTGTTTCCCCCTTTACTCCTCTATCTCTCCACTCCCCTCTTCAACCCACTATCTGCTCCATTCTCTCCCCTCTGCTAACCACATTTTATTTCAGGGAGTAACCTACAGCCCCACTGCCCTAGAAAGATTCCAGGGCAGTGGGAAGTGGGTTCCACATTATCCACACGCCTGTCAGCGAATACCAGGACCTGCAGACAGATTTTGAATCACAGCTCTCCCCTTAAGTACATCTCAAAACTGCAAAAAGGACCACCTCCAACCTACAGTGCAACTTCAGAATTGAACAAAGTAAGAGGACGTACATAAAGAATAGGAGATTGAACAAACAGAAGTAAAACCAATCCCTTTACCCCTGAATAACAGAATTAAAGAAGACGGTGACGTGGAGGGAAGGAAAAAGTAAGGAGGGGGGAAAAACCGCACAAATGAAGAAAAACCAAAGGAAGAATATAGGTCTTACACAGACACTGGGAAATCAGACACTGAGAAAACAGATTCTGGAACACAGACAATGAAGAGTCCCCAGAATGACTGGTTACACGCAACAAACCCAGACATCAAGACATTAATGGAGAGAATTTTAAAAATTGAGGAGAGACAAGAAGAAAATAGGAAGGAGTTGTGGTCAGAAATGACAGCAGTAAAGAATATTGTGATGGAAATTAACAACAGACTAATAAGCATGGAAAGCAGAATCAACCAAGCAGAAGAAAGAATCTCAGAGTTCGAAGACCAAAACACAGAACTAACCCAAACTGTCAAAAGCATAGAAAAGAAGCTCAAAAAGACAGAACAAAACCTGCTAGAGATGAATGATCACTTCAAGAGACCAATCCTAAGAATAATTGGGCTTCCTGAAGCAGAAAGAGAAACAGAAGCCACACTGGAACAAACATTTCATGAAATCATTCAAGAAAACTTCCCACAACTCATTAAGGATGAAAAATTTCAAACACAAGAGATTCAGAGAAACCCTGCAAGACAACAAATGAGAAGACCAACTCCCAGACACATAATAATTTGCCTAAACAAAATAGCTATGAAAGGAAAAATCCTAAAGGCTGCAAGAGAAAAAGGCCAGACTACCTACCAGGGAAAACCAATTAGAATAGAAGCAGACTTATCCACAGAAACCCTTCAGGCCAGGACAGCCTGGAACCCTATCTTCAAAGTTCTAAAACAGAAACAATTTCAACCAAGAATAACCTACCCAGCCAAACTAAGCTTCATTAGTGAGGGAGAATTGAAATCTTTTCCAGACATCCAATCCCTAAGAACCTACGCTGCCACCAGACCACCTCTACAAGAAACACTTAAGAAAGTACTGAACACAGAAGAAAAAGAAAAAAGAACAACAGCATTATTCACAAGAGTACAGGCAAAAGATTAAAAACACACATGAACCAACTCCAAAACCCAAAGAAAGACAACAAATAAACAGGAACAACTCTGTAAGAACCTTATGACAGGGATCAACTCTTGCATTCCAATTATTAGCCTAAATGTGAACGGACTAAATGCACCACTGAAATGACATAGAATGCCAAAATGGATAAAATATCATCAGGCAACAATCTATGGCTTTCAAGAGACTCACCTCACTAGAAAGGACACCCACAGACTCAAAGAAAGAGGATGGGAAACAAACTTTCAGGCAAACGGAACACAAAAGAAAGGAGGAGTAGCGATCTTAATTTCAGACAAAATACCCTTCAAGCTATTAAAAACCAAAAAAGATACAGAAGGCCACTACATAATGATAAAAGGCTCAATCCATCAACAAGAAATATCTATCCTAAACATATATGCACCCAACATAGGTGCGCCAACTTTCATAAAGCAACTTCTTGCAAAACTAAAGAAAGATATTGACTCTAACACTATCATAACTGGGGACTTTAATACCCCACTCACAACCCTAGACAGATCATCAGGACAAAAAATCAGCAAGGAGATCCGGAATCTCAATATGATTTTGGACCAAATGAACTTAATTGATACCTACAGAACACTCCATCCAAAGACCACAGAATACACATTCTACTCATCACCGCATGGAACATATTCTAAGATCGACCACATACTCGGCCATAAATCAAGCATAAGCAAATTTAAAAGGACCGAAATTCTACCAAACACCTTCTCAGACCACAGTGGAATAAAAATAAACATTGACACCAACAAAGTCCCCCAAAAACCCACAAAGACATGGACACTAAACAGCATGATGCTAAACAACTCCTGGGTCAATGACGAAATCAAAACAGGGATCAAAAGATACCTGGAAACAAATGAAAATTAAGAAACATCTTACCAAAATCTCTGGGATTCCCTGAAAGCTGTAGTAAGAGGGGAATTTATATCCCTACAAACACACATGAAGAAAATGGAAGGAACAGAAATTCACAACCTAACAAGTCACCTGAAGAAGCTGGAAAAGCAAGACCACAAAAACCCTAATTTCAACAGAAGGATCCAGATCACAAAAATAAAAGCCCAAATCCAGGACACAGAAGACAAAAAGATAATACAAAAAATCAATGAAACAAAAAGCTAGCTCTTTGAAAGGGTAAACAAGATTGATGGTCCCCTAGCTAGACTGACCAAGAAAAAACGAGAAAAAAAACCAAATAAGCTCAATCAGAAACACAAAAGATGAAGTCACATCTGACCCTGAAGAAATACAAAAGATCATTAGAGACTACTACGTACACTTGTATGGAAACAAACTTGAAAATCATAAGGAAATGGAGGACTTTCTGACATCACACAACCTACCTAGGTTGGAACAAGAAGAAATTGAGACCCTAAATAGACCAATAGCAATCAAGGAAACCGACTACATAATAAGAAAACTTCGTACAAAAAAAAGCCCTGGTCCAGATGGCTTTCCAGCAGAATTCTACAAGACATTCAAGGAGGAGCTCATACCAATCCTACTGAAGGTATTCCAGGCGATTGAAAAAGATGAAACTCTCCCCAAATCATTTTACAAAGTCAACATCACATTGATACCCAAGCCAGGTAAAGATCCAACAAAGAAAGAGAACTACAGGCCAATATCTTTGATGAACATAGATGATAAAATTCTCAACAAGATCCTAGCAAACCGGATTCAGCAATACATCTCAAAAATCATCCACCATGACCAAGTAGGCTTCATTCCTGGGATGCAAGGCTGGTTCAACATTCATAAAACCATAAATGTAATTAAATACATCAACAGATGTCAAAACAAAAACCACATGATCATATCATTAGATGCAGAAAAAGCTTTTGATAAAATCCAGCAACCCTTCTTGATAAAAACCCTTGAACATCTAGGCATACAGGGAACATACCTCAAAATAGTAAAAGCCATCTATGAGAAACCCACAGCCAGCATACTACTAAATGGACAAAAATTGGAACCAATTCCCCCAAAAACTGGAACTAGACAAGGATGCCCACTCTCTCCCCTCCTGTTCAACATAGTATTGGAAGTCCTGACTAGAGCAATCAGAGAAGAGGAGGCAATCAGAGGTATTCAAATAGGAAAACAGGAAGTCAAGTTATCTCTCTATACAGATGATATAATTGTGTACCGTGAAAACCCAAGAGAATCTGTCAAAGGCCTCCTTACATTGATAAAGGCCTTTGACAAAATCTCAGGATACAAAATAAATGTACAAAAGACAATCGCATTTCTCTACACCAATAATAAACAAACAGAAACACAAATAAAAAACACAATTCCATTCACAATAGCCACAAAAAAAAAAAATGAAATACCTTGGCATCTTCCTAACCAGTGATGTGAAAGACCTTTACAAGGAAAACTACAAAACACTGCTCAAAGAAATCAAAGTTGACACAAACAAATGGAAAAATATCCCATACTCATGGATCAGAAGAATCAACATTGTGAAGATGTCCATCTTACCTAAGGCAATCTACAAATTCAATGCAATACCCATCAAATTACCAGCAACATTCTTTTCAGACCTAGAAAATACAATCCAGGAATTCATATGGAAACACAAACGTCCAAGAATAGCCCGAACAATACTCAGCCAAAAAAAACAAAGCAGGTGGTATCACACTACCAGACTTCAAACTTTACTATAAGGCTACAATCATCAAAACAGCTTGGTATTGGTATAGGAACAGGCATATAGATCAATGGAATAGAATTGAGATCCCAGAAGCAAAACCTCAATTTCTCAACCAACTCATCTTTGACAAAGCCTCCACCACCTACCACTGGGGAGAGGAGAACCTATTCAGTAAATGGTGCTGGGAAAACTGGCTGACCACATGCAGAAGATTGAAACAGGACCCCTATCTATCCCCATACACAAAGGTTAATTCCAAATGGATCAGAGACATAAATGTAAAACCTCAAACCATAAGAACCTTAGAAAATGAAAAACCCTCATGGAAATCGGAACTGGCATCCAATTCCTGAACAAAACCCAAAACCCACAGCTCATAAGAGAGAAAATATTTAAGTGGGACCTTATTAAACTGACAAGCTTCTGCAAAGCCAAAGAAACCACCAAGAGAGCAGGGAGACAGCCTACAGACTGGGAAAAAGTCTTTGCCAACTCCAGGTCCGACTAAGGCTTAACATCCTGGATCTACAAGGAACTCAAACGTGCTGAAAAGAAAAAAACAAACAACCCCATTATAAATTGGGCAAAAGATGTGAACAGACACTTCACAAAGGAAGACATCCGAGCAGCCAACAAACACATGAAGAAATGTTAAACCTCACTAATCATCAGGGAGATGCAAATCAAAACCACACTGAGATACCACCTAACCCCAGTCAGAATGGCAATCATCAACAACTCAAAAAATAACAGCTGCTAGAGAGGGTGTGGTGAAAAGGGAACACTTCTACACTGTTGGTGGGAGTGTAAACTAGTGCAACCACTGTGGAAATCAATGTGGCGATTCTAAAAGCTCTAAATACCAACCTCCCATATGACCCCGCAATCTCCCTACTGGGAATATATCCTGAAGAACACAAATCACTCTATAAAAAAGATACCTGCACACGCATGTTTATCGCAGCATTGTTCACAATAGCAAGAACCTGGAAACAGCCATGCTGCCCGTCAAAAGAGGACTGGATTTAAAAAAGTGGTACATATACACGATGGAATACTACACAGCCATAAAAAAAAACAAAATCATGTATTTCTCAGCAACCTGGAGGGAACTAGAGTCTATAATACTGAGTGACCTCTCACAGAAACAAAGATGTTCTCACTCATATAATGGACCTTAAACATCCAATGCAATACTATACGAAAATGACTGACTGTACTGGGAAACTATGGTGGGGGGAGGGAAATGGGATTAACAGTAGCAAATATCTGTCTGGGAATGGGGAAACACCCCATATGAACAGGGTACCTGAATGAAATGCAATTGTATACCTAACCCTTAACTGTACCCCACAACTTCACAATAAAAATAAATAAATAAATAAATAAAATAAGACTTCACTGGCATGTATAATATGTGTGTGTCTATACACATATACATATATTATATGCTTGTATACATAAATATGTAAAATCTTGTACATATTATATTTACTTGCTATCATTAGATAGTATATTTTGGAAATATTAGCTAGTGTAGCAAGATGCCATCATGGTTCTCAAGACATTTTTTAAGTTGCTTATTTCATGTTGATCTCATGATATCTGAATTCATCATTATTTATTTTTGTATATGACCATGCCCAATCGTGCAATGATAGATTTATGTCTTTTGTAAATAAATAAAAAAGCAAATGTATAGTAAGTATTTAAAATTAAAGAAAAAAATATTTATTATGCTAGGTAATGAAAACAGTTGCTCAAGACTGTCTAGAAAATGAAAAAACATTAGAGTAAGAGAACTACATGCTCAAAAAGAGTATCTTCTGGGGACCGTGCAGGATAACTTAGAGTTGGATGATGGCTGGGGGAGACATGGCCACCGCAGTGTTGGTGTGGCCTTCCGTGTGGATAGCCCTGTACTGTCTTGCTTCTCTCAGCATCTGTGTGTCCAGTGGTCCCTGCAGGGCTCTAGACACCATATGATGAGCATGTGTGGTAGGGCCTGATGCTCAGCTGTGAAACCGAATGGAATGTCACACACCTCTTTCTCTGTCAAGCCATTGAAAGGCTCCCATAAATGTCATCTTTTGACTAATCCTTTATATTGAAATTCAGATCTTCCATGTCCTTCCTCAGAACACAGCACAGCTGTACCCCTTGGACCTTCTGCCTTCATGGTAACTATCTGAATAATACATGACACGCTCTTTAGGTAAACACAGAATGATCGGTTTTGAAAGGGGAACATGCGACATTTATCCAACCACCTAAATAAAAAAATTTATTGGTTTGTGTTACTAACCAGGGCTAGGAATGTCCTCAGAGCCAGAAGCAGGGACTCCGTGCATTGGTGTCTCTCCCCTCCCTGGCCCTAGTCAGCTTGTCTAGGGATGGGTGAGTGTGTAGGGAGTGAGCTGGACAGGCCAGCTGGAGCATCTTCTCTCACAACAAGGCAATTCCCTGATAGGAGAGAGATCATCTATCAAGACAAAAAAGCTACATACATGAATCATAACTTTGGGAAGGACCACTGTGGTGAGGAGAACTCCATGAGGCAGATACTATCCCACCCACCTGAGACTGAGACAAATGACAGCCATCAGTATGAGAAGCCCAAAGAAGAGTAGGAGCCTGAGTTCTGATTTTGAACTTTGGGTCTGCTTTATGCAATGCACACACATTAGTAGATAAAATCTAGCATCCAGGATAATGAGCATTCCTCCATCTAGACTAATCCCAATACACTATTTAGAATTGCAGGGACTGGGGGCAGAGCAACTGTTTTATGCATAATAGAAACATATTGTGTCCCCCAGTAGAGCCAAAGGTCAGAGAAATATTTTAAAATAAAAAACCCTATTTGTTAATGCCAGCATAATTTTAGAGAGAGATAAAGACAACTTTGTAAAGGTTCAACAACATGATAATGTATAATATTATAGCTAACTAAATACAGTATAAAGGATTAACAATTATATATTTAATATGGTTTGAAATACATTAAAATTTGCGTGGGAGTAAGATTTCTTGGAATATAACCTTTGACTTTTGTACTGGGTAAATCTTTTCCACATTTAGAAACAATATGAAATAAAGAAGAGTGAATAGCTAAGCATGACTTTGGATATAAGTATCAGTTAACAAACATAACCCTACAGCAAACGAATATGACAACCACAGATTTTTTAAAAAATTATGTCACTTAATAAGCACAGAATTCTGACTGTGTACATCTTTAGCAGCAAAACTTAGAATAAGCATAGACATAGACAAAGACTTAGCTTAGACAAAAAAAATCTGTAAAGAAATACTGTGTCTTCTGGCAAGATGGCGATGGGGCAACCTGGTCTATGAAACCCTCTGCAAAGGAGAACTGCAGTGGGTCTCTGGCTCTCTCCCGGGGGGCTGCGGACCCCAACATCGCAGCCTGCTCTTCACACAGAGCTCAGCCGTTGCCACTGCTGGGGCATTGGAGCGGTCTGGACAACCACTGCAGCACATACACAGCTGCCGCTGGCTCCACCACCATGGCCTCTGTGGTGGCCATAGCACATTGCGCCACCCATGCCTGAGGCGATCCATGACTTCAGTCCTTGAAGCCCCTGCAGGGAAGATCTGCTGGGATCACTGCCACCTCTCCTGCGACTGTAATGTACTGCCTGCTGTGGGATTCCTCCCGTGTGCCCTGAGGCAGGCTTCCATCTCCAGCCTCTGCCAGTTCCTGTCCGGCCCCACCCCCTCTGGGGCAAGCAGCTGAGATAGCACCACCTGCTGGTGATTCAAGGTAACAACACCGAAACGGGAGAAACAAGCTTGAAAAACAGACACAGGCCAGAATGGTGAACAGAGGGTGATCTGAGCTGTCCTTCACAGCAGGCCAGGGGCAACTGTCCCTAACTGCGAACTAATTTACCAGCTTGAAGAGAAAGCTAGAAATCAGAGCTGAAAGGACATTGAACTTAAACAAAAATTCTCAGAATGTGCTTGATTGGTTCTGTTAGTTTAATGACTTAATTCTATTCCTACTGTATTGTTCCTTTTTTTTCTTTTTCCTGTTCCTTTTATTCTCTTCTGTTCTCTCTGTAAGCCACATCTTTGTATAGAGGAACAGCACACCAATGAGATGGTTGGTTACTCTCTGAAAGAGTTCTAGATCACTCTCTAACAGAACACATACTGTACTTCCAACTTTACGTTTGTTTGATGATTGATCACTATGCACGATACTGTTAAAATCAAAACTCCACAAAGACAGGAGTCATGTCTGCTTATTATTTACTTCCTCCCTGTCCTTGGCCTATAGTTGGTATTTAATGGAAATGACTGACACAATTACCAAAATTGAAAATAAAAGCATTAAAGAAAAGCTTAATATGTCTAAAATAGATACTGTAATAAGTATGTACATTTTATATACCTTCAGGGTCTTATTTAGAATAAAACTTAGACTTTGCCCTGAAATATACATGATATTAATGTGTGTCTTAATTTTTCTCCCATATTCTTTCCTACATGTATCCAAGATATATGTCTCTATCCTTGCAGAGACTTTTGTTGTGGGGTATAAAATAGAAGTTATAAGTTGATAGATACATTTTTTTAGTATTGTTTTCCAGAATCTTGAAGGTTTGTATAAAGAGGAAAAGGAAAAATACAGGGAGAGGAGGAAGAGAGTGACAGGGGAGATGAGAGACAGGCAGACAGAAAGAGATACACACATGCAGAAGGAGAGAGGTTGAATTTCATTCCCTATGAGTGGGAGGGAGCATGAGGCAGGCAGGTTCCTGAGTGGCCAAACCTCATGTGCACAGGCTCTGAACCTCTCTGTGTCCCTCTCCCAGCAGGATAAGAAAGGAAGGCAAGACCCTGGAGAGTGAAGACTGCACAGTGCTCTTAGGAGACCAGAATCTAACCACAGGGCTTGCAGACCAAGCAAAACCTCTGCCATCAGATTCCAAAGACCATTGGCATTGCCCAAGAGGGCATCACAGTCACCACAATGGGCTGAATAACCATGGGTCTTTCCCCTCCTCCCTTCATACAGCAATAGAAGATGAGTAGAGATGCTTGTACAACAGTGGATTCTGGATCAGAACTATTTAACTTTGTCAGAATGGAGATTTCTGGGGCCCAGCACAGACAAATTAATGCAGAATCTTAGGGCTTGTAGCTCAAATCTACATTTCCCCACAAAGAATCACTTATGCATTCAGGGTTTAAGAATGATTGAGAGAAGAGTAGGTTGAGCAGTCACAAGGAGAGAGCCAGGGACTCTCAAAAATTCGTGGCTTTGAAGAGTTGTTCAAGATTCTAATGAAATTCAGGTCTCAGTGAAGGAGCACATCAAAAGCAGAGTGCTGGAAACTGGGGAAGATGAGATGCAGTTAGCCTAGAATGAATCACAGCATGAGACATCAGGTGGTCAAAGGATCAGGTCAGAATAGGAAACTTGGAAAAGCCCTCTCCAAAGACAGGGCAAGGTAGCTCTTCAGAAGAATGCCCCGCCTCTCACCGACCCATTCCTCTCTCAGTAATGGACAAAGTCATGGAAGAAGAACCAGGCAAAAGCAACAACAAAAACCTGGTTTTTCAGTCGGTACTGATTTCAGCTGTTGAGCCTCTTCTAGATGTTTCTGTTGTGGCAGGGACTCTTCTACACACATGGCCAGTCAGAGCAGGTACATGGGAGTGCACTAATGGAGCCAGAGGTGAGCATGGGTGGAAAGAGGGCTAGCTGTCAGCTAAGGACTAATTGGCTTTTCAAAAATTAGGTGTTTTGGTGAGGACTACAACTAATTAGTTTTAGTCATTCCCTCCTCCCCCCAAAAAAACATGATAAGCATAGCTAGTCATAGAGTGCACTTTTTCAGGGCACACCTGAAAAGAAATTGAAAATGATTTCATTACATAAAGGAAAAATATTGGACATTACAGCATGCTATTTTTGAGAAATAAAGACAGGAAATAAGTGCTGTAGGTGCACATTTTCTATTTATTTGTCAAGGTGGGTTTCTTTCACTCAAGGCATACTGTTTTTAGATGATTATTCATTCAGTTACTCTACTTCCTGTTAACAAAGGAATCCTACTACACTTGAAACGAGCTTTGATTTATAGCCATGCACTGATGAAAAAAATAAAATTGCAAACATCAAAAACATAGAAGCAATTTATTCACACTTTCAGTTGACAGACGAGCTTCAAATTTGCGGTAATGTATTTTCAACATATGATACGGAGATGCCATTCAAGATAAAAAGATAATAAAAAAGCATGCTGAAAAATAGAAGCTAAAAATCTCTAAGAACTGGTGCCCAAGAAAATGTCAAAGTAGCTCTTTGAATAATTTGTTCTTAAACTCTCGTTTTCCCCTCACTTATTCAATTATTTTTTGCTTTGGATTCACAAAACTTACACCCATGAATCTCTCATCAAGTTTTACATTTATGTCTTCAGTTTCATTGTAAATTGCTCCAAAGTCACTTAAAAGGCTTCAACTAAAACACAGCCTCAGGCAGAAGAAAAGCTCAGGTTGCCCTGAGGGCATCAGAAATAAAGTAAAAACAACAAAATGCAATGCAGACAAATGGAAGATTCAGAGAATCCCTTCTCTCTCCCTTGACCATTTACTTGGCTGCATAGACACCTGCAGAGAAAGTCAGAAAAAACTAGTTTTCTGAGGTTGTCAAGAGTTCCTCGAAGAACATTCTAAGGATCCTACACAGCAAGAGAGTTTACAGTTTAATATGCTCACTCTGAAGATCTTTTCTTATTACCTAATCGGTTGAAGTTATTAAAAACTTCTCAGCAGAGTTGAGTTCCAATTTACACCTTGTAAAAAAGGCTAAAATATGCAGGCAGAAGACTCTTGTAACAGAAAGAGCAGTGTTGCTCTTTGGAATGACTCATTATAACACAAAAAGTAAGGCCTGAAGGTAGACTCTGAGATTTAACACTCACCTATGTGGGCTAGGTAAAGTGCAACATTTAATATCAGTCTTCCATTTTCACTTAGTACGGCTCACTCTGGATCAGATGGCTTGACTTGTCTGCCATTTCCTGCATAATTTTCATGAGACTAAAAACTTGCCTTTTTTAAAAAAGTGAAATGTCATAATTGTGAGGTGTGTAGTTTCAAGGAGAGATGCTAAAAGTAATTTTGCATTCATTTAAAAAGTTTCTGAAATCCAAGTGAAATAGTTTAGTAGTGAAATGTTTTAAGGAGACATTTAAATACTCATCTATAATATGGATCATTAAAATTACCCTAGTGGTAGGGCTCTGGGTAATTTTCCTGCCTTTTGTCTATTGATACAGGGAAGAACTTTGTGATTCACAAGTTGGTCAAGTAAAACCTCCAAAGTCTATAAACTGAGAGGCACGAGATGCATGCCTTGGTTATTACTTTATGCCCTTGACAATTTATTTTTTGTCATTATTCCATCAAATAATATACTTTTTATGTTATGATGTCCTTGTGAAAACAACTGCTCTCTTTCAATTATTTAAAAATAGCTAGTAGGTGAGCACAGCTAGAGCTTTAGGGATGATTTCTGAGTATAAAACATGCCTCTCTGCCAAATGTCCAGAAATGTCATGCAACTCAGCTTCCATCTGTGTGTTAGAAACAAAGACACCCAATGGCTCTGCGCTTCCCCCTGAGGCCTGCAGGTACCATCTGTGAAGCAGCCCTTGCTGATATGAAGCTTCTTGTACCTATAGATGCTTTGCATGCTCATGATTTAGCATCTCATGGCTGTGTGCTGGCATCAGCTTGAGCCTAAACTTCACGCTTTGTCTCTTGGTATGACAACCTTTATGTCTACAACCCACATTGAAATGGGAGATACTAATTAGAAGTTCAAGTATCTAAAGACAAAGTAAGATGGCCCCAGAAAATAACACCTTGTCTGTCAAGCATTCAGTCCTCTGTCATGGCTTCATCCAAAGACCTTTTTATGATGAAATATAAAGCATTTCCCAGAAGCCTTTAGCTTGGTATGTTGAATTGACATCAAGCCTCACTTACCACAGTGGAAACTTCCCAAACGTTTACTGAGAAAAAAGAAATTCACTGTTTTACCTAAGCCTATGGTGTCCCACAACTGTTCTGTGAGGACTGCAATAAGGTATTTTCTGGAGACAGAGACACTGCATGGGACGTGGTTGTATAGTTTAAGACCTATTTTTGTAGAAGAAAAAAGCTACAGATCGCTAGTTCTGTTATGCAATCTGCTATTTTTAACCTTTTGAAGTAGATTCAGTACAAAGTACAATAAGATGGTTACATAAAAAGTGTAATAAGAACTGACATAAAGCATTCTCTATCTGAATCAGTGCTGACTTCCTGTAGTATTATTTAGTTTTGCTTCTTACTCTTGTGTGAGACCAAGAAAACTGTGTCTCATCCCTAGTGAGCCCTTGATAATATTTATTAAATAACTATTTTTATTTAGTGACTTCATAGACACTTTCCATGCCATTTTAATCCTTGTAATATTTTCTCCCTCAGATATTTGGAACCCCCGAGCTTCTAAATCTTACTCCAAAATTGCCATACAAACAATTACTCCCTGGAAGTTCTTGCTGTGTTCTAGAAAGATTTTTCCTATTTATGCACCTTTCCTTCCAGGTAAATATGTCCCTATACTTCAGGGCTAATTTTTTATGCCTTACAAATAATTACTTAATACATTACCACTCCAAAGACTAACTCAAAGTATTTTAATATTGGACACTTACGTTCTCAAAGCATAAGCTCACAGATTCCAATACTAATGATGAATTTCACTTTGGAAGAATCATCAGGAAGCAACTGATTTTACTGATGAGGGTCAAGGCACACAATCACAGGCAAATTGAAATTTGGGAGCACATTACCATTAGTATACATAGACTGAAAATAATTGGCATTCATCAGCTGAATTTACTTTTTGCAAAATAGCTCTTTTAATCAATTTAATATGAATTATTACATGTTACAATGCTTCCATTGTGCTACCACAAAAGTGTTGTTAGTTATAAATGTTGCTTTCACTTAATATGATTTGTATGAAAGTAACTGTAAGATCAGATGAAATCAATGAAGAACTCTGTGTGTGTATGTCAGTGTGTGCCCATTGGGGTGCATCCCTGTGTCCCTAACCGCCCCTTCTGTGTCCCCATATCAGGTCTTGTGCACAGATGCTGCCATTGTAAGCATATAACATTCACCATTGTCTACCAGAGGGAGGGAAAAAAGCTGGAGAGGAAGGCTGGTTCTGATAAGCTTCACAATTTGGGGCATAATCACAAAATTTTAATTAGAACCTTGAAAAACAAGTCAATTATACTTTTCTGCCAGTCAGTTATTTGTGAAGGAAAGGAAGTCACGAGATAATTCTAGGATTTAAGAGGCTTCAGGGCAAAAAAACAAAACATTCTCATGAGTTATTTCTTATATCAAATAGCAAAAAAAATTAGTTATTTACTCATAGAAGAAGCTGAAATCAATGGTAAGGTGCCAATCAAAGTGGCAAAATACAAAAGAGATACATTTTCTAAATGTAAACAGCCCTCCAGGGAAGGAAATGTTAACAGACAGAGAGACAGGGTTGACCTCGTGACAGGAACTTGGGTGGATGTGGGAGGGTGGCTTGCAGATGTCTTTCCCTAAGAATGTTCCTCCCTTCTGAGATATCAAGGTGATTGGTGTCTTCCTTTGACAAAACTCCTCATGTCCTTCCTGGCATGTCTTGTTTTATGACAAAGACAAGGAAAGAGTTGGAAGAACAAGCCACTCTGAAGGGGTGCGTGAAACAGGATAGATGAGAGGATATGATATTTTAAGTTCTACATGCCCAGAAGTGTCTTCACTATGACAGTACTATTATATCTCCACAACACCCAAAAGAGGTAACCCTTCTAAAATGAACACTGAGGACTGAAGATTTATTGGGTTAAAAAGAAAGAATGGAAAAAAAGCAAAAAATGAATTTAAGACATAAACATGACATGAAAGGTAGAAATATTGAAACAAAAAGCATGGTGTAATTTTCCATGGGGGAAAATAAGGAGCAGGAAGAAAACAATAGAGAAGTTTTCTAGCATAACAAAATGTTAATTCTCTTTGAAAACAAGCAAAACAAAACACATGTCAACACCAAATCAATACAAACAAAACAGCCCCGATAAAAACCAGGGAAATGGATACATATATCCTTTGCCAGAGTAACAATTAAAAAAACCCAAACAAAACTGTCTTTATGTGTTAGGAGCCGGCAGTGGAGGACTGCCTGAGCATTAGGGTTCCAGGCGGGCTGCGGACCTTGAGACCACCAGGCTGGTTCAGGAGCTGAAGGCCCATTCCCTCCTCCTTTCTTTGTTGTTTAGCGTTACCCACTGGCAGGGACTTTTATGATCTAAGCATGAAGTTCTGAGAATATGACAGACATGGCTGACTCTAGAGATCCAATGTTCCCGTTTCTCACAGACTGTGGTTTCAGCTTTAAACTTAACACAGTTCAAACTCAGATCACATTTGGGAGCCTTATACATAATACAAACTTCTTTATAAGATTTTAAAATATATTTATAAAATTAGTATATACATTTAGAGGGCTGTTTCCAATGTTAGATGGTATAGATTATTATCTAGGGTTACCAGAAATGGCCCAGCACAAACTTTGGGCTGGGCCACATTCTTTAGGAACTGGTTTAAGCCATAATTAAGAGTTGTTTATAGTACAGGTAAAATTAGCACAGATAAGAAAGGTATAAGGATTTTAGTCAGTTATATTGCTTTTGAGGAATATAAACCAAGCATGAGGAACAGTGAGATAACTTTGGGATTGTCCTTCCTCATGCTTGGGAAAACGCCTGGTGGGTGGGGGATGCCCCCCACCTACCTGGCTTTGTGTTCACGTAAAAGTCTTGTGATTTGATTGGGATTGTCCTTCCTCATGCCTAAGGAAACACCTAGTGGGTGGGGGATGCGCCTCACCCACCTGGCCTTGTGCTCACGTAAAAGTCTTGTGATTTAACACGTGAAAGTTTGGGATAAAAGACTCATGGCTGGTCCCAATAAATGGCTTCGGCTCATTTCACTAAACAGTTGTCCACTTTCTTTCTTTCTTTCTTCCTCTTTATATCTATGCCTCCATCTTGCTTTCTTTTAATATCTATCCCTACTACAGAATCGGCATCTGCACTAGACAGAGTTCAGTCTCTTTTTTTCCTTCTATTTCTCCAGAAAATTCGCCAACACTGCCCTACCTTCCAGGGACCCTCTAAATCTCTTTTGGGGGGCTGGCCCCACATATTTATGTTTACTAGAAAAGCAATGAAAAGTTTAAACTAGAAATATCTAAAAACTGAAAATTTGTACTATCATGTCACTATAAATCATACACAACTTTATGCTAACTTATTACACATCTGTAAGTGATGAAGATTGAGTTCTTCCTGTGATTATGCCATGAATAACTTGAAGTAAAATAGTGTCAACATGTACCCTATTCATAACCAAGAAAAAACACATTGCTTAACATAAATATGTCCTTGTGCTCAACTGTTCCATAGAAATGCCTTCCCCTTCTTTACTTGTTTTTATAGTGGTTTAAGTAATAAGAGCACAATTCTCTTAAAAACATAATCAATCCATTGATAGGTATCACGCATTGACTTTATGGCCACACAGAATGCATTAAAAACAGTCATTGTCTATGGAAAATCATGACATAATGTTTTTAAAAGTGTTATGTGTGTGACTCAGACATTCTTTTGTATCTTTGTACAATTCACTGTAGGTGTTGCTGGCAGATTAAGTGAAATTTATTCTGATAAGGAGTGCATGAGGAAGACAAAGAAAATATACAAAACAAATATGACTTGCATTGAGATTTGCCAACTCTTTGGGCTTCACTTTTCTCCCAATGACAGTAAAAAATCTTCCATATGTATTTCTCCTCTGAAAATGCTATCATTTAAAAATAATCTTTAAATTAGAAAAAAGAGCCCGTTGAATTGAACTCTAGATTTTCCAAAATGTCCTTTCGGATAATAGAAGACCATATTAATTTTCCTGATAAATTCAAAATAAAATGACTCATCTTTTAGTAGAAAGTTATATACAATTTGTTGTTAGATTAATTCATTATTTTAAAAAGAAATGAAAAGGAAGGTCCTCAGGTGTTAATAGTTGTAAAAGAATAAAGTAAAGTCTGAGACTCAGACCTGGCAGCCAGCAAATCGGTTTTTGCCACAACTCTGCTTATGTGTGGTGGAAAATGTAAATGCTTGAAGGTGAATAAAGCTGCATAAGCAGTAAGCTTAGGTTTTTATAATTTTTCTTAGATGCGACAAATCATAAGTAATTTATGGAGTTTATAACAGAAAAAATAAAATTAAGTATCCATTTGAATGAAACAAATCCAGGACTATCATCAGGACATCAGTTCCTTTTATAAATTCTAATTCTTATCTTATAAAACAATATAACCCATACCGTGGCCAATTATCTTTCACTTTAAAAGCAGAGTCCAGCTAGAAGGAAAGAGGAATGTTGGTCATTTAGTCTTCAATGGATAAATCTAATGTAGAGTTCCCCTTTGCTAAGAGCTGTCTCCGTTAATATACGGAGACTCGGCGGTGACAGTGATTGTAAATATCCAAATTGTTTTAAATTGAAAAGTGGGACATGTGGCCCAGTTTAGAAAATCTACTACCCATCTAACACCCTTTCTCCAAACTGGAAGAAAATATTTTCAAAAGTTAAATATACTTTAAGTGGTTTGCTGATGTGAGTGTGTAATGCATTAATAGCAATCAAGCAAATCCTCATACAAACAAAATAGCCACAGTAAGGAAAAACCAGATGCCTTTGTGCAAAAGCCTAATAATCCTTTCAAGAATATTTATAGTTCTGAGAGAGAAATCAAAATACAACAGCTGATAAAGCATTTAAATTGTACCCATTTTTCTAGGCAAACCAGGAAACTGAAATTTAGCCTTTTACAATCCTAATGTTAACAATCGCTTAATGATAACATACAACAATGGAAATAGTGACTTTGCCTTACTATAGCATACATAAATTGGTGATTTTAAAAATTACCAATTGCACATCTGCTTGACTTAGCTATAGTAAAATCAATAAGGAATTGATTAAATGGTAATTGCGATACAGAGCATAGGATGAAATTACTTCATTAAAACAAAAACATTAAAAAAGTGTTTCAATCTGACCATAACTTTTGTTGAGCTAAATTTTAGCCACAAATCTCTTTTTTACTGACAACTATAGAATCATGTGGTGAACTAAGGTGGTCATCAATTCTTTGACCTCTATAAGGAGGTGGGATCTACCTCCCTGCCTTGCACCTGGGTTGGCCTGTGGCACTTGGACCCACAGAGGAGGATAGAAATGACAGCTTTCCAAATCTGGGACCAGCCTTGAGGTGAATGGCAGTGCCCACCTGGGCCTCTGGACCTGCTCTACTGAAGAGATCACAAGACATGACCTTGGACGCAGAGGAAGAGGGAGGGAGTACATCTGAGCACAGCCTTCTTCACCTCCACCAAGAGATCAGGCATGAGTGGGAAGCTGTCTGCACCCTTATCTATATCCCACCAGCCAGTTGCCAAGTGAATGTCATCATGTAACCCCAGTCATTACACATGGACTCATAGGCTAGCACAATTACCCAGCGAAGACCTGCCCAATTCCTCATGCACAGATGTGTGAAACACAATGAGATGTTTGCTTCAAGCAACTTTAGTTTTACCCCAACTTTAGACTGTTAGCCAAAAGCAAGGCAACGCAAAACAACCAACCAACCAACCAACAAAAAAAATGAATGAATAATTCTTAAACCTATATACAACAATTGTTCTCATGAAAGGAAGACAGAAATAGTTGAACTGACGTTTCTCTGGAAATGCTTGCTATGGCTTCTTTTCACTAAACAAACAAAAAAACACAGGTCTATTATTATTTTTTATTTTAAAAATGTGAGGTACAATTCAGGGTCAGGTATACAAATGGTCATTATGCAGGTGCCCTTGTTGAGAGGTGTGCCCCCCTCCCCCACGGCAGTTTCCCAATACTGCCAATCCCTTTCTTATAGTATTGTGAAAATTGTTCAAAGTCCGCTTATGAGTGAGAAAATGTGTCACCCAGTTCTTTATTTCTGTAATAGATCATCAGACTCTAACGCCATCCATGTTGCTCCATCCAAGTTCATAATTTTGTCCTCCTTTATGACTGCATAATATTCCATCCTGCGTATGTACCACATTTTAAGATAATTAACAAAACTTACAGTCCACGGATTTAAAGTGTCCAATTCAGTGATTTTTATTATATTGCAGAATTGTACAACCATTACCATTCTCACAAGTCAAAAAGGAACCCAAACCCAAACTCTATAGCAGTCACCACTCAACTATTTCCAGTCCGACCTTACTGAGAAAACCATAATCTACTCCCCATCTCTATAACTCTGCCCCTGAATACTTCACTTAAATAGAATACAATCCAAGGTCTTGCTGTGACTAGCTGCACTCAACAGAACGTTTCCAAGGTTCATCCAGGTTGTAGTGTGTATCAGTCCTTCATTCCTCTGTACTGTCCCATCCTCAAGTATGGTCTAAGCATAGAATCTTGTATTTGTCATTCATCATTTGATGGACACTTGGGGGGTTTTCACTTTGGGACTATTATCAATAATGCCATTAAAAACATTTGTGTACAAGTTTTTTGTGTGTGGGAATGAACATATGTTTTGGTTTCTCTTGGAGAGACATTTAGAAGCAAAACTGCTGGATTGCATGGCAATTCTACATTCAACCTTTAGAGGGACAGCCACCTTCTTTTCCACAGTGGCTGCACTATTATACATTATCACTGGCACCCTCTGAAGGTTCTGATTTCCCCATATTCTTACTAATCATGGTTACCATCTGAATTTTTGATTATTGTCTTACTAGTGGATGTGACGTGGCATCTTACTGGTATTTGATTCGCAGTTCCCTGAAATGCCACATGCCTTTTCATGTGCTTGTTGGCTACTGCATAGCTTCTTGATGTCTATTCTGATCCTTTGCCCATTTTTAAATGTATTTGAGTTTTAGGCATTTTCTATATTTTCTGGATGCAAGTTCTTCCATAGCAGCTAGAGATTTGCAATTTTTTCTTCCCATTCTGTGCATTGTCTGCCATTTTCTTGATGGTGTCACAGCACAGAAGGTTTTGCATTTTGCTAAACTTGACTTTACTGACATTTTTTCTTTTGGCACTTGGGTGCTATATAGCTTTTGAAAAGAAGATGATGATGACTGGATGTTTTGAGTAAGACATCTGATAGCAAGAGGGCAGTTATTCTGTCACAGGTGTGGGTGCCAGCGGCAATTCTGGTATTAATTGCATTCCAGAGTCCGTGGGCAGCTGTAGACTCATGGCACCATCACAGGATTAGAAAGCCAAGAAGGGACAAGGGCCCTAATCCTCGAAGAATGTGGGACATGTTCTTGTAGCTCCAAAAGCAGAATCCTAAGAACATTCCTCACTGAGCTTGAATTGTGTCTTCAATAATGGAACTCCAGGTGCAGGCATGAAGTTGCTGGGATAATCAGTATCTCCCCTGTTGTATGGCATGAAAATTTTGAATAAGTAATAGTTTATTCACTTTCTATGCAAACACTGAGGTTATCTTGAACTATTTGTGTGTTCAACAAGGAGCCTTGTTATAAAATATTCTGTTTTAATAATACATCTCCCAGAATCTCTGATGATTCTAAACCAGAGCCATTCTCAATTCTCACAAAAGAAGATCCTTTCAAACACTGTCACTTACTTCTTCCAATTCCATTTTCTTTGTAGTGCTTTCTTCCATTTTGTTGGTTAGGCATTTTTGTCTATAATAATAACTAAGTGTTCAGAGACTTCCATGGTTTTCTGCTTCAAGCTCTGTTAACTTTTTGAATTCTCAAATAACATACTATTTTTAAGATCAAATTATGTATTTACTTTCATTGTTGGATGTAGTAAACCTATCTAGTAATTTGGGATTCATCTTAGTCAATTCTTTTGAAGTGTTTTCATTATTTCTCAGCAGTTTTCAAGGATGATGGTTCACTAATTCCACTGTGACCCTGACTGTTTCTGAAACATTTTAAAAGAAGTTTGCTTATTCTAGTGTGAAGGGTCTTTTGTTAAAATTGTTTATCTGACTAAATTCTCCAAAGTCACACAAAATGTTGCTTCACATATTTCAATCTTCTTACATGAATAGAGAGTTAAGTTCCCAGGTTGCTTCTTAATGGAACAGACTCTCATTATTTATCATATACAACCTTGTCTTTTTACTCATTCATTAACTTTTCCTTGAGAAAATTACCAGCTTCCAAGACTCAGTTACAACAATGATAATTAGGGTTGTCTTTCATTTTTCATCTGGTCATTTTTAAACAATATTAACCCTCGGCAGCTTATACATGTGATAATGAATTGATATTAGTGCTGTCAATCAGCTTTTAAAGAAACCAGAATTGTGTCTAAATTTTTTTTTTGAGTTGGAGTCTCACTCTGTCACCCAGACTGGAGTGCAGTGGCCGCTCCCAGCTACCGCAGCCTCACCCGCTGGGATCCGGCAATCTTTCCACCTCAGCCTTCCTAGTAGCTGGAATTACAGGCGTGCTCTACCACGCCCAGCTGATTTTTTGATTTATTGTAGAGATGAGGTCTCGCTGCCCATGTGGGGCTCGAACCCGCAGGCTTAGGCAATCCACTCACCTCAGCCTCCCAAAGGCACGGGATTACAGGCTGAGCCACCAAGCCCAGCTATGTGTCTAAATTTAAAATGTTGAGATCTACCCCCAAACCTCCCTGAAATTGTCACTTATTTTTATTTTCTTTGTACAAAAAATTTTTCTTTGCTGCTAAAGGCTCTGAACATAAATAATGAAATTTATACGCTTATAATACATAACATTTTTATAAGGTCACAGATTTTAAAAGAATGCAGACTATAATTAGTAACATTTAGAACAACCTATAACTTCCTTTAAAAAAAACATTGCCTATGGTATTATCCAAATGGCCATATGAATCTTGATTCAAAAACTCATGTCACTTCTTTGTTTGGTATAATTATTTCCCTTTGTGTTTCAGTGATATTTCTTTTTTAATTTCTTTAGAGACAAATAGTACCTAAGAAGCCTAGAAAGATTGTCCCTTTAAATTCTAATGACCAAGAGATCTATACAGCTCTTTTCGCAAGTTAAATGAGCTGGCTTTATTTAAGAATACAATGAAGCTCAATAATTACAGTTAAATTACAAGAGGGGTCTGTTAGGTAATATATTAAGTCTGTGGGGAGAGGGCCCTGGCTTCCACCTAATTCATGGATTGCAGTGGGCCATTTGTGTCTCTCCCATAGTTCAGCCCTGGATTGTGAAGCATGTCAGACACGAGGGAGCCACCTATCAGAGACACTGGTGGCACAGTGAGTGACCATGCTCTGTCTTCTAGTGCATGCCAGAAAAACGTGGCACTCAAAAAATGATGTACTCATTCATTCGGAGAAATAAATGACTACTTCTATGACTCTAGTGTCGATATCAACCTTTAGACAAGAGCATTGGAAAGAGTGCCCCCTTTACCCTTCAGGAGCAGGGCTGTCTCAGGAACTGACTGGAATATGCCCAGAGGAAGCATGGCCAGGGTGATCAGGATGGTGGAAATATGATATCACCAACACTTAGGGGGTGGGAATCCCTTCATCTAGGAAAAAACACAATAAGGACGACTAATACAAGTCCCATGCTTAAATATGTGGCCTGTGGAAGAGACTCGTGACCCTAGAGGGAAAATACAGATGTTATGAAGGCAAATGTTAGAGCCTGTGGGTCGTGGAAGACTCACCTCTGAGCTGGACAGCCCCAGAAGTCTGTGGAGAGATCGGGGCAGGGGTTGGCCACACAACAGATCTGGATCACCCCCCTTGCCTGGATTCTCTCCATCTGTTGCCTCTGACAACAGCACAGACAGCCAAGGGCCCATGGAATTCCTATCATCTGCCTCTCTTTGTGCTGAGCCCTGGTGGGAGAAAAACCTGCTTTTGCCTGTTGACTTTTTTTCTAGCTTAAAACACTGATAAAAAGAGAAGCCTCAAATGCATAAAGTAAAATATGTAATGACACAGTCCAGGAACACTGATGAGTTGGATGACATCTGTGAAAATACTAATAACAACTCTACTGATTATTCTCCCTGTTGCAGTCCTGTACCCTTATTCATTTAACAAATAACTACCCTGTGCCCCACATGGTTCCAAGCCTCTTAGAAGTCATTACAGCCATTAATCCTTTCAGCAATGGACTAATGTACCAGTTATTCATATTTAATACACAAGGACACTGAGTCCAATTCCCATGGCACAAGAAGATTTGGATACTCTGGTTCAGCTATTACTGGGCTACCTGTTCTGTAAATAATTAATATATGTAAATATGTTAATTATTAGGGGTAAGTCTGTGTCATTAAGAGAATGATGTCTTTGCTTAGGTGGCAAGCTTGATCAAGAACATGGAAACTTGAAACTAGAAAGAACTAAAGCAGAGAAGAGAGCATGAAAGGAAATAAAACATTCATTCATATATTTATTGAGCAACTAAGATAAACGTATACTGCAGGGAGCCCTGAAAAAATATGAGAATGGCCATGCCTGCTTCCAGGGAGGCCTTAGGATGTGGAAGAATCTGGCCCGGGTGCTGGAATGACCTGGATCCAACAAACCTGTTTTCCACCAACAGCCCCTGGGGGAGCCCGGAAATTTCTCTGGTTTACAGTTTGGGCCATTTGGGGTATTAAAGTGGATAATTTTAATCCATTTAAAAGGCAAAATATAGGGTTATAATAAATGTTAACTATCTTGACCTTTTCCTTTGTTTAATAGGAGTGTACTGAACACCAACTGAGATTATGCATACACATTTTGTAATGAGATATTTAGAGCTCAGCAAATACTTAAAATCTACTTACACATATAACCTTTAAGACAAAATGGTGAGATAAAAAAGAACCCAGCAATTGTAGAAAGGACAAAGTGAAAATCAGCTTGATTAAAGTGGTAAATTTTTATTGGAAAAACAGTGGAGCATATAGTTAGTTGGGAAAGAAAGAATAGTTTACAAATAATTTAGAGAAACTTTAAATAAATAGTGAGCAGGCAAGTTATCAAGGAAAGTGATTGGAAACTATAAATAGGAAAATCAATGGGTAAAAAATCAGATAGGTAGACTAATCTAGCAGCAGCATACAGAATACATTGAATTGGGTATAAACTGGAATCATGAGAAACAATTTGAAACTTATTGCAGAAAAACCAAGAGTCAACTGGTTAGGTAAAAAGCCAGGATGACGGAGGGACTCTAGGAAGCAAGAAGCAAAACAACCAAACAAACAAAAGCAAAACGTGCAGGCGGGATTGCTATTGGTTGGCTCTGATTACTGAATGACGTAAAACGCTTGACTTGGAAAGATGAAAAGTGAAACGTAGGCACAGCATGCACGTCCTTCATCAGCTGGGACTCAACGACATCAAGCATGCGACAGTCTCAACCCCCCAGTACAACTGCACTTCTCTGGGCAGCTCTTTTGACTACTCTAAGTTTAGATTTATTTTCTACTAAATGAAAAAAAAATATTTCGCATGACTGTTATGAGAAGGAAATGACTGAAACAACATACACTCAGCACTGTCTAAGATATTTAGCACTTAATAAATGTTGGTCATATGTATTATGTTTTGACTAATCTACACTCGAAAATAGAGGTACTTTTAACCCAAAGTCACAGAGATTTGATCTAATGGCAATTTTTTCTTCTTTTATACAGTTAAAAAAAAAAGTGTTAGTAACTGAATTGAAGTTCATTACTAGTCATTTTAAAACTTAGTAATTTGGATGAGAACATCCATAGAAGGTACCCAGAATGGGGGATATCTGGCAACCTGAAACTATGATAAAGAGTTTTTTTAACTTGTAAAATGTTTACAAGGGAAAAATTTTTTTTTAATTGCGGAGGAGAGCTCTCTTCAAGAATTTAATGGGCAATTATAATAAAATAATGTTAATTTGTTCTGTATATGCTAGAGTGGGTTGGAATCTACAGCCAACTGATATTTTAAAAGGTGCTAATAAAACACAAGTGGGCAAAGACTGTATCTTTGATAAACGGTGCTGAGAAGATTGGATATCCACATGCAGACAAATGAAGTTGTACCTTGTCTGTCGCCATATTCAAAATTCAACTCAAAGTGGATCACAGACCTAAATGTAATACTCAAAGCTATAGTCAACAATAAGGTATTGCATATCTTCAAATAGCTGTGAGAGAGAATTTTTCTGTTTCCACCACAAAGAAATGATTAATGATTGAGGTGACTGATTTGCTAATTACCCTGATCTAACACAATGTATACATGTGTTGAAACATCACACTCTACTCCATACATCTTAATAGTTATTATGTGTCAATGAAAAATAAAATTTAACAAAAAAACGAAATGACATTTAGTCTGTATCTACCAAATAATACACAGATATATTTGTATTTGTGTGGAAGTGATAGATATATTTTATTATATTTTATATAATATAAAACACAATGCATTTATTATTATATTTCAATTTAAACTTTACATTTTTCAGTTTGTTAATATATTTAATGAGATTATTGAATATTTTCTATGTGTTTCTCTGTTGCTTAATCACATTTTGCATCCATATAATTATCTTAGTCTTTATTTTTAAATATATAATATTTAACATAATCTTAAGATGTAACATTATTATTTAAATGACTTCATTCTTTAATATGCTATTAATTTTATAGAAAGAAAATATATTCTATATTTATCAGTTTAATAAACTAAAAAAGATACAATTTTTCCCTCAAAAATTATGTTAAAATATTATCACATAGGTTTGCATTGGTGGTGGTGTATGAATGGGAGGAAATTGGAGATTAGTTATTAATTATTACTTGCTTGAAATGTTCTGCTTCTGGAAAAGACTTTTTGAATAATTTCAATTTTTTCTTACCAAAATTTCCTGAAATTAGACAACATTTTGAGTTCTGTCACACTTAAAAATTTATTCAGAAAGTAACACTGGGCAAGAAATTTGTTCTCAAATGAATACACAGGATTTTTCTCTTCAAAGGAAACCTGTTGATCAGAAATGACCTGACATATGTGATCCTTGCCCTCCAACTTCCGTGCCCCACAGTCCTGCCCAGTGTTGACATTCTAATTTGTAGGAGACCTAGAGATTCTGAGGGACCCTGGAAATGGACAAGGTGAGAAGAACCCAGAATCAGACGTCTCGCTATGGCCTCTCCAAAGAGCCAAGTTTTTGAGTCTTTAAGTTTATCCAATGATAAGTATAACTTTTGGTTTATGCTGCAGTGAATTATTTCTCCAACTGGAACTCACCTACTTCATCCTGGGACATATTATTCAAACATATTAAATGTTGACATTGAACTAGAAGACCTAAGAGCTTCATGCACTGATGAGAGAAGGGGCTCTTCATTTTTAAGACACTTCAAACCTTAGGAGTTGACAAGCTTCTTAAGCAGAGGGGAGAGAAAAACTAAGAGGTAACTTTTTAATTTTAACCCCCACACTCTAATTTTCAGTAAACTTAAAAAATAAGTTTGGTCAAATTTCATGAAATCACTATTGGCGGAGTCACTGCTTGGTGCTTGGCTTTAGCTATCAAAAGAAATATAGATATAAGATGGTTTCTGGCCAACCACAGCTTAGAGTCTTTCTGGAAAGATAACTGTTAAACTAATTATTATAGGAACTCAGGTGTTATGACTCAGACCCTGTGGATTTACCTAATCTAGGCTAGGGATTAGAGAAGCCCTCCTGGAAAGAAAGACTTTTAAACTAAGATCTCATGGCAAGTAGGATATCAGTCAGGTGAGGAAAGGCATCAGAGAGTGAGAATGGAAGTGGGAGAGGGTTCAAGGCTCAAGTTGGCCAACACAATTAAAAACACAAGGTTGTTTCTCTGTGTGGTGCATTGAAGTGCATGCTGAAAAAAGATGCATGCAAGTCCTAACATCTGTGCCTGTGAATAAAACCTCATTTGGAAACAGAGTCTCTGTAGATGTAATTAAGTTAGGGGCATTTATATTGAGGAGGGGCCCTAAGTCTGATGACTGGTGCCCTCATAAGAGAAAGTGGGAGGTCTGAGAGACAGACGCAGAAGGCCATGCAAAAAGAGGCAGAGACAGAAGTCATGCAACCCATGAAGGCCAGGGATGCCCAAGTCCTCCAACAGCTGGGAAAGGCATGGAGTAGTCTCTCAGAGACTCCAGAGGGCACCAAACCTGCAGACACCTTGATTTTCAACTTCTGGCCTCTAGGATTGTGAGACAATCATTTTCATTTGTTTTAAGCCACAGTGTGTGCTGATTTGCTATGACAACCCTGGAATACAAATACGTCCTTGTTTTAGAGTAAAAATCCTAAATAGCTTAAGAAGAGTCCATTCAATAACCAGACAGGCATTGCTCTTTGTGGTCCATCAAGAACCGCATTATGCATTCATATGCCAGAATGTAGTCGTTCCCACATGTAAGAAACCTGTGTTAGTCCTGACACAGCACATGGGGATGAAACAACAACGTAGTGTATGAAGCACTTAATAGTTGATAAATAAAGCCTTTTCCGACCTAAAATATTAGGAGTGATTTCATTTTCCAGGCAAGGACGGGGACACATTGAAGGTCCTCTCACCATAGAGTTTAGATACATCTCAGTAAGAAGTAAGTGATCCCGGGCTCTTCCCACCTCTGTACAAGATCCCACTTGGATGTCTGTAGTAAAGGCATTTCCCCACTTATGTTCAAACCCTGAAGCATCAACAAGAAAGTCACTCATGAGTATACCTCTAAATGACTGTGGGTTGCAAGAAAAAAGTTTACATGGCAACAAGTCAGAGAGCATACATTTTGAAACAATAATTGAAGATCTAGGAAGCATGCTGGCTCTCGAGGCTGCAATCATGTTTTTACTTTTGTTTTTTTCTCTGACATCGGACATATCATTTCACTTTGATATTCCTCAGTTCCCTCATTTTCTAATAGTGGGGGTAATAATTTAAGCACCAGTCGCAGATGGTTACGTGATAATTAAATGAAAATATAAATGCAAAGTTCTTAAAAGAGAAAATGGTAAGTGTTCAATGAATGTTAGGTAGTCTTACCTAGTAAAATGCATCCACACTTTACCTTAGAAAGGCAGAATTTTTTAAAAAAATATTTTGTTCGTTTTATGCATGCTGGTAAACTGGATTTAGGAGATTTTTCTTGAAAAATGAAACAATTTGTAGTTCAAATAAGTCTGGGATGCACCAACCTTGATGATTTTTAATGCATAATCAAGACTTAAATTCTATAGTAAAGAAATTTGTTTAACCTGGAATTTTTCAAGTTTATTTGACCACAAAACACTTTTCCCACCAAAGACATATTTACATATTTGTTGAGTAGAAACAGCAACACTAGCCTAGAAGACAGGTGCTTTGGAAGTTCTGCTCCCTAATCACCAGGCGATGCAGGAGAAAGTCTCACCGTCTAGGAAACCAGGGACAAATAATACCTGCTGAAACCATCTCAGTGCGACATACCATAGAGTTTCCACCCCAGATGGATCATTTAATACCTCCTGCTCTATAAAATAAAATCATTTTCAGTAAGTCATGAAATCAATTGATATTCCCAGGGAATAATGGAATTGAAGTACCTCAGTTTCTCTTCATTTTTTAGTCTTGCTTCCACTGATCTGTAACTGTTTATACCAGTTTTTATGCCAGTACGTTTTGTGTCATGGGAGTCAGAATCATGCTTTGCACCCAAAGTGAGTGTGGACATGTCTGAACCATGACAAACTTTACCTTGAAATGAGCATGTGGAGCTTGGTCAGCCAGTCGCTGAGTCTGAGTTCCGTCCCTGTAACTGGGAGTTCTTTGTATTAATTTCCAAGTT
Source organism: Carlito syrichta (assembly GCF_000164805.1). Classification (NCBI taxonomy): domain Eukaryota; kingdom Metazoa; phylum Chordata; class Mammalia; order Primates; family Tarsiidae; genus Carlito; species Carlito syrichta. Next base: position 28,691 of record NW_007239454.1, read on the forward strand.
GAATGTCCTGGCTATTGAAGGACTGAAAATTTTTAAAGCTGCTCTACTGTTCCACTTCCCAGTATTTTACTATACCTCAGGAGAGTTTGAATAATATGTAACAGAGGAATCTTCTCAGGTGTGCCCTCAGCTGCAGAGTGATGTAGCAGAAGCAATGATAATCACAAATGCTGGTAGGAACTTAGAACGATAAATAGTTTTGAGGGAAAGCATTTCAGGACATATGCCACTATAGTGTGTAAAACTGCCAAAGTATGGTGATGACAGAACAGAGGACTGCTCTTAGTAGGGTTCGTTATTGTACTTAAATTCTCCATGGAAACGCCCATCCTGGCTATTTGTGCTAGGACTCCTGTGTCCTTCCTGCTAGGCTCATCTACAGTTTCAGGGCAAAGGCACAACGTACACACAGGTGATCTTTGTAGACTTTCAAGAACACCCAAACACTAAGGATTCATGACCAAGGGCTTAACGATTCTACTTTACCAGGGGCTTACTCCTTCAGGAGATGGTCCCTTACAGTCTTATGAACCAACAATCTCTTTGAAGGACTAGTGACTCCATGATCCTCCTGTTCACAATAACACTTCAATGCGTAAAATATAACACACAGGATTCAAGTGATGTTGAAATGCAAATCTTAAAACATTACAGCATGCCCCTTTACTGACACATTAGATAGTAATTCTAGTGGTAAGAACATCAAATTATCATAATTTTGAAGTACTGAGGCATGTAAATGACATTTTGAAACATCTACAGCAACTGTAATGTGATATTAATAATCAACGACTTTTATTGGTGACAAAGCATCTGCTTGTGCCAATACTCCTGTGGTTTATGCTTATAATTGGGAAATGTGATATTTCAAGAAAGGTAAGTGGAAATAAAGGTGTTTCCTTGTTTCCTTTCAAGTTTGCAAAGTCATAGCATTTAATTCAGGAGGCTTTTGGGAATCCATGGACCCCAAGTTCATCTACACTGGACAGCCCACAATGGATTGGAAGCATCTCCATGTCTCATCTCAACCACCAAACTTGCTCTTTGACTTGGGAAATTCCTACTGACAAGCTTGTAAATCTTTCATTTTTCAATAGGTCCAGTGAGGATTTACAAGTGGTAAGCAATGAGTCCTCCAACATTCTGTTTTCTCCTTTATTAGATGCAGAGAGAGATGCATATGATATGGAAGAACATGCTTTTAAGAACATTCTCCCTGATTTTTGGGAACAAGATGGCGATGGCATAGGTGAACTGGTGAGATTCTCTGAACGTGAGTTCCAAAAAGGCTATTACTTCTCTTCCCCCATCCCTCAGCCTACCACCAACCATGCTGGTGCAAGGCTCGGGAACTTTGGTCCCACACAGAGCCAGATATTGTGGCCCCCTACTGCTGTTGTTCCACTGCATGAGTGGGAGTCTCTGGTCCCAGCCCCCTCCGACTCACTCCCTGGCTGCATTGTCTCCAGCCCGGCACCCGGCACCAAGCCACCTGCCCCTCAGAGACACCAGTCCCATTCCTGTCTGAAGTACCCGGTGAAGGGCCCAGGGCCACTCTCACCACTCACCACCAGACCTTTGGAGCTTTGGAGCTCTGGAACTCCAGGCCCACCCTGGCTGAGGCACTCAGCATGACACCCCAAGCCAGGGGACCCAGACAAGCAGAGAAAAACAGATCTGCTTAAACTGCCTCGCCATTCTCCAGGCAGTGACCTCCATTGCCCAGGCCACTTATCAACAAACTTTACCTCATTTCCTAAGGCCAAATATTGTGGTCCCCTGCTGCTGCTGTTCTACTGCATGTGTGTGGGAGTCTTGGGTTCCAGCCCCCTCCAGCTCCCTCCCCGGCTGCGTTGTCTCCAGCCCGGCACGCGGCACCAAGCCACCGGTCACACAGGGAGGCTCTGGGCACTCACCCCTCAGAGACACGGGTCCCATTCCTGGCTGAAGTACCTTGTGGGGGGCCCAGAGCCACTCTCGTCACTCACTGCCTGCCCTTTGGAACTTTGGAGGTCTGGAACTCTGGGCCCACCCTGGCTGAGGCACTCAGCATGAAACCCCAAGCTGGGGGACCCAGACAAGTGGAGAAAAACAGATCTTCTTAAACTACCTTGCCATTCTCCAGGCAGAGACTTCCATTGCCCTGCCCACCTATCAACAAACTTTACCTCAGTTCCTAAGGCAACAGTGCAAAAACAGGAGACAAAGCCCCACGCCTATGCTGCAACAAAAAACAAAAGGGAGAGGCCAGAATCGGAGATCAGAGAAGTGACTTTAGTCTGATCGCTTATTTTGACTTATGATTTTATCATTGAAACTGTTGGTTTAGATCATGTTTGTTGTTTGACTTCTGACTTACACTGTTTCTCGATTTTATTGGCCTGTTTCTGTGTAGCTATCAGTACTCTTTAGGGAATCTTTCTTATGTGATTTCTTCACTTCTTCCCAGCCCTGTGTCTCTTTCTTACGTGATAATTGGTATGTATTCTGTTTTCCCTCTCGCACTTCTCTCTTTCTAACTCCCTATTGACCCCCCCGTCCTCCATTATTTTCCTCTTTTATATGCCCCCTTTTTAAATCTAGGGATCAAGACTACATACTGCTGAATAGACAGACTGTAAAGCAGAGGGAAAAGTGAACAAAGCCAGAAGACCCTCATAAGGAAGAAAAGGAAATTGCAGAAGAGAAATAAAAGCAAACCCACCTTCCCTCAAAAACAGAATTGAAGGAGGGGAGGTAAAGGGGGAGAGGGAGAAAAATCTACAGAAATGAAGAAAAACCAAAAGAAGAGTATGGGTCTCTCCCAGACGCCTGGGAGAGCAGACACTGAGAAAACTGACTTTGGAAGGCAAACAATGAAAAGCCCCCAGAATGAAGGGTCTCAAACTACAAATGTAGATATTAAGACAATAATGGAGAGATTAAAAAGAATTGAGGAGACACAAGAAGAAACGAGGAAGAAGCTGATATATGAAATAACAGTAATAAAAATACTGTGAATGAAATAAATAACAAACTGATAATCATGGAAAGCAGAATTACCCAAGCAGAAGAAAGAATCTCAGAGCTTGAGGACCAAAATATAGAAATAACCCAAACTCTAAAAACACATAAAATAAGCTAAAAAAGGCAGAACAAAACCTTCAAGAGATGAGTGACTACCTCGAGAGGCCTAACCTTGGAGTAATTGGACTCCCTGAGGCAGAAAGAGAAACAGAGACCACATTGGAACAAACTTTCCATTAGATCATTCAAGAAAACTTCCCTTATCTAATCAGTGATGCAAAAATTCAAACACAAGAGATTCAGAGAACCCCTGTAAGACAACAAATGAGAAGACCAACTCCTAGACACATAATAATTTGCCTAAATAAATTAGGCACAAAAGAAAAAACCTAAAGACAGCAAGAGAAAAAGACCAGATCACCTACCATGGAAGACCAATCAGAATAACAGCAGATTTATCTACAGAAACCCTGCAGACTAGGAGAGTTTGGAACCCTATCTTCAAAGTCCTAAAAGATAAACAATTTCAACCAAGAATAACCTACCTGGCCAAGCTAAGCTTCATCAGAGGGAGAATTAAAACCTTTCCCAGATGTCCAATCCCTAAGAACTTATGCTGCCACCAAACCACCTCTACATAAAACACTTAAGAAAGTCCTAAACACAGAAGAAAAGGAAAAAAGAACCACGTTCTTCACAAGAGTACAAGGAAAAGAATAAAATATACACGAACCAACCCCAAAACCAAAAGAAAAAGAAAAAACCAAGTGGAAGAACAACAACTTAATAAGAACTCCATGATAGGAACAAACTCTCACATTTCAATAATTAACCTGAATGTGAATGGACTAAACGCACTACTGAAAAGACATAGAATGACAAAATGGATAAAATATCACGAGGCACAATATACTGCCTTCAAGAGACCCATCTCACTAGAAAGGACATACACAGACTCAAAGTAAGAGGATGGGAAACAAATTTTCAGGCAAATGGAACACTAAAGAAAGGAGGAGTTGCGATCTTAATTTCAGACAAAATACCATTTAAGCTATCAAAAATTTAAACAGATACAGAAGGCCACTACATAATGATAAAAGGTTCACTCCATCAACAAGAAATATCTATCCTAAACATATATGTACCCAACATAGGTGCACCAACATTCATAAAGCAACTTCTAGGAAAACTAAAGAAAGACATTGACTCTAACACCAACATAACTGGGGACTTTAATACACCACTCACAACCCTAGACAGATCATCAGGCCAAAAAATCAGCAAGGAGATCCGGAACCTCAATGTGACTCTGGACCAAATGAACTTAATTGATACCTACAGAACACTCCATCCAAAGACCACAGAATATACATTCTAATCATCACATAATGGAACATATTCTAAAATCGACCACGTAATTGACCATAAATCAAGCATAAGCAAATTTAAAAGGACTGATGTTCTACCATGCAACTTCTCAGACCACAGTGGAATAAAAATACACATTGACACCAACAAAGTCCCCCCAAAACCCACAAAGACAAGGACACTAAACAGCATGATGCTAAACAACTCCTGGGTCAATAACGAAATCAAAACAGAGACCAAAAGATACCTGGAAACAAATGAAAATGAAGAAACATCTTACCAAAATCTCTGGGATGCCTTAAAAGCTGTAATAAGACGGGAATTTATATCCCTACAAATACATATGAGGAAAATGGAAGTAACACAAATTAACAACGTAACAAGTCACCTAAAGAACCTGGAAAAGCAAGACCACAGAAACCCTAATTTCAGCAGAAGAATCCAGATCACAAAAATAAAAGCCCAAATCCAGTTCATAGAAGACAAAAAGATAATACAAAAAATCAATGAAACAAAAAGCTGGTTCTTCAAAAGAATAAACAAGATCAATGGTCCCCTAGCTAG
>NW_007239454.1:33999-74079 GCF_000164805.1 Carlito syrichta
ACTTTCTGACATCACACAACCTACCTAGGTTGGCACAAGAAGAAATTGAGACCCTAAATAGACCAATAACAATCAAGGAAATCGACCACATAATAAGAAAACTTCCTATTAAAAAAAGCCCCAGAAAAATGGCTTTCCAGCAGAATTACACAAGACATTTAAGGAGGAGCTGATACCAATCCGAATGAAGGTATTCCAGGCGATTTGAAAAGATGGAACACTCCCCAAATCATTTTACGAAGCCAACATCACATTGATACCCAAGCCAGGTAAAGATCCGAAAAAGAAAGAGAACTACAGGCCAATATCTTTGATGAACATAGATGTTAAAATTCTCAACAAGATCCTAGCAAACCGGATTCAGCAATACATCTCAAAAATCATCCATCATGACCAAGTTGGCTTCATTCCTGGGATGCAAGGCTGGTTCAACATTCGTAAAAATCATAAATGTAATTAAATACATCAACAGATGTCAAAACAAAAATCACATGATTATATCATTAGATGCAGAAAAAACTTTTGATAAAAGCCAGCACCCCTTCTTGATAAAAATCCTTGAACATCTAGGCATATGGGGAACATACCTCAAAATAGTAAAAGCCATCTATGAAAAACCCACAATCTGCATACTCCTAAATGGACAAAAATTAGAAGCATTTCCCCTGAAAACTGGAACAAGAAAAGGATGCCCGCTCCCACCCCTCCTGTTCAACATAGTATTGAAAGTGCTGGCTTGAGCAATCAAAGAAGAGAAGGCAATCAGGGGTATTCAAATAGGAAAAGAGGAAGTCAAGTTATCTCTCTTTGCAGATGATATGATTGTGTACCTTGAAAACCCAAGAGAATCTGTCAAAAACCTCCTTACACTGATAAAGGCCTTTGGCAAAGTCTCAGGATACAAAATAAATGTACAAAAGACAATCGCATTTTTCTACACCAATAATAAACAAACAGAAACCCAAATAAAAAACACAATTCCATTCACAATAGCTACAAAAAAAATGAAATACCTTGGCATCTTCCTAACCAGAGATGTGAAAGACCTTTACAAGAAAAACTACAAAACACTGCTCAAGGAAATTAAAGATGACACAAAGAAGTGGAAAAATATCCCATGTTCATAGATCAGAAGAATCAACATTGTGAAGATGTCCATCTTACCTAAGGCAATCTAGAAATTCAATGCAATACCCATAAATTAACAGCAGCATTCTTCTCAGACCTAGAAAAAAACAACACAGGAATTCATATGGAAACACAAACGTCCAAGAATAGCCAGAACAATCCTCAACAAAAAAAAACAAAGCAGGTGGTATCACATTGCCAGACGTCAACTTTACTATAAAGCTACAATCATCAAAACAGCGTGGTATTGGTATAGGAACAGGCATATAGATCAATGGAATAGAATTGAGATTCCAGAAGCAAAACCTCAATTTCTCAACTAACTCATCTTTGACAAAGCCTCCACCACCTACCACTGGGGAGAGGAGAACCTATTCAGTAAATGGTGCTGGGAAAACTGGCTGACCACATGCAGAAGATTGAAACAGGACCCCTATTTATCCCCACGCAAAAAGGTTAACTCCAAATGGATCAGAGACCTAAATGTAAAACCTCAAACCATAAGAACCTTAGTAAATGAAGGAAATACCTCATGGAAATCGGAACTGGCATCCAATTCCTGAACAAAACCCGAAACCCACAGCTCATAAGAGAGAAGATAGACAAGTGGGACCTTATTAAACTGAAAAGCTTCTGCAAAGCCAAAGAAACCATCAAGAAAGCAGGGAGACAGTCTTTGCCAACTCCAGGTCTGACAAAGGCTTAACATCCTGGATCTACAAGGAACTAAAATATGCTGGGGGAAAAAAACCGCATTATAAAATGGGCAAAAGATATGAACAGACACTTCACAAAGGAAGACATCCAAGCAGCCAACAAACACATGAAGAAATGTTAAACCTCACTAATCATCAGGGAGATGCAAATCAAAACCACACTGAGATACCACCTAACCCCAGTCAGAATGGCAATCATCAACAAGTCAAAAAATAACAGCTGCTGGAGAGGGTGTGGCGAAAAAGGAACACTTCTACACTGTTGGTGGGAGTGTAAACTATTGCATCCTCTGTGGAAAGCCGTGTGGCGATTCCTAAATGCTCTAAATACCAACCTCCCATATGACCCCGCAATCCCACTACTGGGAATATATCCTGAAGAACACAAATCACTCTATAAAAAAGATACCTGCACACGTATGTTTATCACAGCATTGTTCACAATAGCAAGAACCTGGAAGCAACCATGCTGCCCATCAAAAGAGGACTGGATTAAAAAATGTGGTACATATACACGATGGAATACTACGCAGCCATAAAAAAGAACAAAATCATGTATTTCGCAGCAACCTGGATGGAACTAGAGTCTATAATACTGAGTGACCTCTCACAGAAACAAAGATCCGAGTATCACATGTTCTCACTCATATAATGGACCTTAAACATCCAATATAATACTATGAGAAAATGACTGACAGAACTGGGAAACTATGGGGGAGTGGGAGATGGGATTAACAATAGCAAATATCTGTCTGGGAACGGGGAAACACTCCATATCAACAGGGTGCCTGAATGAAACGCAATTGTATACCTAACCCTTAACAGTACCCCACAACTTCATAATAAAAAATAAATAAATAATAAAACAAAATAAAATAAAATAAATAAATGCCATAGTCAGAAAAAAGTGTAATAATATGAATAGTTAAAACCAACACATTTCAGAACCTTGGACAGAAGCACGCAAGCTTTTTGCCTTATATTAACTGTATTGCTATATATAATGACTTTTCCTGTTAAAATACCAGTTTTTCCTAGCTCAAGAAGCCTGTAAAATACATTTTACAGTAAAATAGCATTTACTATACAGCAAGGTTTTAAGAATTCTTAATGTACATAGTACACATTCAATTAATATTATGCCATTTGCTTCATTATCATTTTTTCATTCCCCAAATATTTATATTATGAATATCTGTCTTTAGAAACATTTTCACAACAACCACCTGTTTAGCTTTAGAGTATTAACTATGCTATGCAATTATTACATATTTTAAGTTTATAAAGCATTCCCATATGCACTGTATCAATTCCAAATCTTGAAAAAACATTTGTTAATATGAGTTACTTTGCTTTTTTTTGTTTTTACAGAAGAGATTCTGGAACATGGTAGTCCTTCCTACTACATAAATGAAGAATTTTGATCTTGCAAGAAGGGTGGTCAGCTGGCTATTCTTTATTAATTTTATTTTACAGAATAATAAAAAATTACTCTGACTTCAAAAAAAAAGAACATTCTCCCTAAAGAAGACCCAATAGGAAGAGAGCCCACAGAGATGAATGTTTGATCTCTCTGCCCAGCTGGCATGCAAGAGAATGAAAGCTGATTTCAGTAGATGGGCAGTGGCATGCTACTGGCCACCGCAGCCTTGGTCTGCTGGGCTCCAGCAATCCTTCCACTTCAGCCTTCCAAGTAGTGAAACTGCAGGCACACACCACCATGCCCATCTAAGTTTTTGATTTATTGTGGAGACAAGTTCTTGTCAAGTGGCCCAGGCTGGTCTCAAACCCATGAGCTCAGACAATCCTCTCCCCTCAATCTTCCAAAGTGCTGGGATTATAGGCATTAGTCACCATGCCTGGCCTTGTCTCATTGTTATATGAGATTCCCAATTGCCCACCTCCCAGTCTAAGTTCCTCAGATTCAGCTTCCTCACTGGTTTAGGATCACATGGTATATTCTTGTCAAAGGTCTAGGCATCATTTTACAATTCATTGGCTAATTAGCTAACTAATCAATCTATAGTCATGCCTTCATCTATATGTGCATCACTCTCAATCTAAACAATTACACTGTGAAGACATGAATGCCTGTCCCCCTCCTTTGTTGGAGCCTTACTCCTGAAGCTATAGAGAATACCTATTGTAACTCTCTTTGCTGCCACTGGTGCATGGAAACCAGAACATGAAAGCAAATGGAAGAAACCATTACATGGCAGGAGGCCCAGGACCTGGAGGAGAAATCAACCAAGTGCAGACCTGAACCTGGGATTCTTGATTAGGAACTGGAAGTCCTGAGCAACCAACCTGGAGGATCAGAGGAGGGCTTGATACTCTTACAGGCCCAAATCCTGAGACACTGTACTGAATTCTTGACAGAAAGTACTCAACAATGTCCAGGGCTGAGAAACACAGCTTCATTACCCTGGACCTGAATCAGTGCACCCTGAGGAAAAGCCAGATTTATGCATTCAGCTTGTCAATGTAAGATGTTACTGAACCATGTACCTGGGGTATTTCACTAGGCATGGTCTGAACTGCTGCCAGCTTTATCCCCCATGTATCAATTGTGTAGAAATGAACTTTCCAATCCCACATACTGCCCAATTCCCAGAAGCCCTGAGCTCCTGAGGGCTTTATTTGTTGTTCTCAGGACGGAATGTGAGCTTCAAGGTCCTGTCCTTCTATTTCATTCCTTTTTCTTCACTCCACCCCACAGCACCTTCCAAACCTTTTCAGGTGTGACCAGTCCTTCTGAGGCCTTCCTCATTGCCCTCTGCTAAGTGCCAGAGAACGGGTGACCCCTTCTTAGTGCTCCCAGGAAGATCTTCTTAGTACTTCCTGACAGCCCTTCCTTGACCCATGCATGACTGTTCCACCACACAGATTTGAGACACATATTTAAGCACTTGGTATGCAAGGGAGAAATCTCCAAGTTGGCAGCCATGTCATTAAACCTAAAATCCAGAAGGAAATACAGATTATAATAACACCAACAACAAGAGAGTATAACATTTTCTCCACTAAAGGGAAGAGCATACTGAGTCTCTGGAGGCATGTCATAAGAGGCTCTTAAGAGTCACGCTGATTTTTCACACTTACATAATTTATCCCCCTCTGACCCACCATGAAAGCAGGACCCCATCAACAATGACTGCACAAATCAAGACATACATGATGATAGGATGTAAAGCTCACCATAAAGGGTCTATAATCTGAAGTAGGACAATGGTGGAGAGTGTTCCAAAGCTGTTGTCTGGAAGTCACTCTTGTGAAACTCAGATATCCATCTGTCCAACCCCTAGATGGTTATCTCACTAAAATGGGTAATGCAAGAACTGTACCACATCGAGATCACCTCCATTTTTCAACGGAACTCCAGATTACTCACTGATTATTTCCTATTGATTAGTTAAGAGGAATATTTTTCCCTTAAGGTGAATAAAATGTATGACTGTGTCCATTGAACTTATAATTTCTGGAGTTAGGTCCTTCATAAGAATATTCTGGGCCTGGTGCATAAGTATGCCTGTTCTCCAGACACCTAAACACAGAGGATGACATTTCCTACTTTTCCTATTAAAAACTAAATGTGAAATTTGCATTTTTTTTTGAGTTGGAGTCTCACTCTGTCACCCAGACTGGAGTGCAGTGGTCACTCCCGGCCACTGCAGTCTTGACCTGCTGGGCTCTGGTGATCCTTCCACCTCAGCCTTCCAAGTAGCTGGAATTACAAGCATGCGCTACCACGCGCGGCTGATTTTTGATTTATTGTAGAGATGAGGTCTCGCTGCCCAGGCGGGTCTCAAACCCGCGGGCTCAGGCAATCCACTCACCTCAGCCTCTCAAAGGCACAGGATTACAGGCTGAGCTACCGAGCCCGGCTGAAATTTGCATTTTTATTAGGTAGTTTAACTACTTTGACACTGAACGTTAAGCAAAGGAAAACTGAATCTTAAAACATATGCAATAATACCAATTACCCAACAGGATCTTTGTGCAGGTTTCCAGTATAACCTGATTTTAACTGAAGTTGTTTTCTAAATTTTTTAAAGCTGGTTTTACCGCTGGAATGCCAAATACACCTTTATTAAAGAGAAATCACAATTATTTTGAAGACAGTCATCCTTTCCAAAGTATTTTAACACTGTTGAAATAATTGGCACATTTTCTATACACATTTTGATTCTTTGATGCAGTAAGTTGAGTCTTATAGAATGTGTTGGAATACATGATTCAAATGAATTCTCATCCTTGGCTTAACCTTTGTATTACAATTTCTCAAGTGTTTCTATAGGGGATACATTCAAATCAATATGGGACCAGAGAGCTTTTTCTTTCTAGATGGATGCAATTTGTATACATTTTCCCTTGCTTGTGGTCAACATGTGCTGGATGGGCTAGGTACATTTTTCATCTCACTTAATACATTTTACTGTACATACTGTTATGGTCTTTTGTTCAATATTTCTGATACAGTCATTTCATTAACTAGAGGTTTCCAGGAAATATACAAAGCAGTTTGTGTATGTGTGTGTGTGCATGTATATTGTTGGTTTAACAAATATAAATTATTAAGATCCTCAATGTCATTTTTAAAACTTAAAATTGTGGAAGCTAACCGTGGAAATCAACGCACATTTGAAAAGCTGAAGCTCGATTTAGTGTGTGTGAGGAGGGTGTTATCAGTTTTACTTTAAAAAAAGAACCATTGGTTCTTTTGTTCCTGGATCGTTTTAAATCACCGCATTACATGTGTTTTTATTTAAGTTCTAATAGACTGTATACGTACTATTCCAGGGCTAAGTGTAATATAGAAATTTCTTTCCAGCACCGAGAAGACACATGAGATCAATTTTTTCCCTTCTTACAATTCCTATTTTAACACACAGTGACTAATTTCGCTTGCCAGGTTTTATGGTCTTTTATTGGTTCTGCAGCTTTATTTATATTCTTGCTTGCTACTAATTATCACATTCTGCATAATTTATAATGTATTCTACTGATGGTGAAGTCTGAATAATGAAGCCCATCAATAGAAAGAGAGCAACGGCCTCCCACCGAATATGCCAAGGGGCATATAAGCAGAAATGGCAAAAGACTCAGGGATTCATACTTAGAGTGAACTCACTTCCTTTGTTCTGGAAAGAAAAATAAGGACTTCAGTGGAATGGCGCTTACCTGAATTTTGTCCAATGCAATCTTACCTACTTCCTGCAAATGATGGGATCTGTAGCAAATTTAAGGCTTGCAACCAGCTACCTTAAACTAATTAAAGATTTTAAAAAATGAAAACCAGGTGTAAATGTACGATGATACAGAGATATCGATTCTCTCAGTATAAGAGCAAAGTCTAGTTTCTGTGTGTACTTTTTCACTTGTTTTGGATAATGCACAGCCAGGCCCTGCCTATGTGCTCCCTATTTCCAGATACTTAACACTTGATGTGAATGCATATAGATAATAATAAGGGCCATTTATCAAGACCTTCACGGCAGCTATGTAAGACAGTATAAAATAAATACCAAATGAATGGGAAAGTAGGTGTTGGAAAACACAGCTGCTAAGGATCTTGAGAGCCAGAAGGGTGTGTGGAGTCAGGTTTGAGCAAACAGACATGACGTTTGTGGTGTACCTGGCATCAGGGTTGATGGGTAGGACACGTGGTTAACTGCACCATTACATCCATTCATACCTGTTACTCCTCTAATAACTACCTGACTGTGCACTCAGTGGCCAGCTGGAGATGCCCTGGCCTCCTAACTGGGTGGGCAGGGGAAAGTGTCCTTGCTAAAGAGTGGGATCAGAAGTCCTGGGCACACCTTCCTCAGTCCTGCTTCAGTCCTTCATACCTCCTCTCCCTTCTCACCAAGGGTTCAAGTGCCACACGGCTGAACTCTGGATACAGCAGCATCCAGAGGCTGTTGGAGCAACGGAGGTGATGTCATGGACAGCCCCTACAGGACAGAGCTGTCCCACCATCCTACTGCGAACCTCTGCTGCCTTGTGTAGTATATAGAAGCTTCCACCTTGCTTGGACCCATGTATTTTTTTTTTAGTTTTCTTTATGTCATGATTGCTTAACTTTTGTCCTTTCTAAAATAAGTCCTGACACAATGACAAGGACCCCTTCCAGAGACACTGTGACAAACGGCAGGTGGTTGAGTTGAAATGAAAAATGGATGAGTATCAATCCATTCATGATACAGAGCAAGGGAAGGGCGAGGGGAGGAGAGGTCTTAGCATTCAAGATCACTATCCCAGTGAATGGGGCAAGAGTGAGTCTTTGTGAAAGCCAATGGGTATAGTTTTGGATGGACCTCTGAAGCAATGTCTCTGCATTCAGATGAAAACAGGGTCAGGAGTTGGCGATGGCATAGGTGGAATTGTGAGATTCTCCAAACCTGAGTTCCCCAAAAGACTTTTACTTTCCTTCCCGGAATCCCCTGCCCACCACCAGCTGCACCGATCCAAGGCCCAGAGACCTTCGGTCCCATGCAAGGCCAGAAATTGCGGCCTCTGGCAGCTGCTGCTCCACTATATGTGGCCCCCACCCTCCAGGCCGGCCACACAGGAATCTCAGCTCCCTCCCTGGCTACATCATCTCACCCAGCACCAAGCCGTTGCCTGTGGCAGCCCTTGGACACCGCCTTGTGGAGATCTGGGTTCCCTTGCTGGCTACACTGATCCGCCCAGCACTCAGCTGCTGCAAGCTTCCACCCTGACTGGGCTCCCAACCCAGCTGCCTGGTGCTTGCTTCTCAGAGCTCCAGCTCCCTGCCCTGCATTCTGGGCCCCCGCCCAGCCCTATTTCAAGTCACTGTCACCCAGGGGGGCTCTAGGCACCTGCCCCTCAGAGATAACAGCTCCATTTTGGCTGAAGTTCCCTGTGAGGGGCCCAAAGTCACTCTCACCACTCACCACCTGCTCTTTGGACCTCTGGTCCTACCCTGGCTGAGGCACCCAGTGTATGACCCCATGCTTGTGTAAGGAAACAGTATATCTTAAGGAGGTGCTGATCAGCTGCTCTCAGCTCCAGAAGAGGAAACTCCTAGCTTCCTCCTCCACCCCAGACTGCTGGTGGCACACCAGATCCAGTGCCCAGCTGTGCAGCTGATCCCCAGTGCCTCACATGCCACCACAGCCCGTCATAATGGATCGCCTGGGACCTAGGCAAGCAGAGAGAAAGGATCTGTGGAAGAGGAGCTGCCCACCTCGGCCATTTTCCAGGCAGAGATTTGCATTGCCCTGCCCACCTACGAGCAGCCTCCACTTCAGTTTCTAAGGTAACATCACTAAACAAGAGACAAATCCCCTCCCCTATGCTGAATCAGATGCAGGCAACTCAGCATTGCAGACCTCTCAGGCAGCAGGCCAAAAGAACAAACCCAAGCTGTGAGTGAATCCATCTACCTGCAATGAAAGCAAAGGGGAGAGACTGGAGATCAGAGTTGAAGAGACTTTAGACACTCAGGAAACATTACAGAGCTCGTCTGATTTCTTATTTTGACGTTTGATTTTTATCATTTTGACTGTTTGTTTTGCTCACTTTTGTTTGCTTCTTGACTTAGACTACCTGTTTGTGTTGGGGAAAATGCATCAAAAGGCATGATTTTATTGGTCTGTCTTTGTGTGGTTACCAGTGTGCTTTAGGGAATTTTGTTTGTGTGTCTTTTTCATTCCTCTCTGGCCTTGTGTCTCTTTTTCTCCTGTTAGTTGGTATGTATGTCTGTTTTCCCTCTCACTCTTCTCTCTTTCTAATTTCCTATTGACTCCTCCTTCTTCCATTATTTTCCTTTCATACCTCCTTTTGTTCCAGGGACCAAACCTACAGCCCACTGCACAGATTGTAAGGCAGTGGGAAATAGGTTCGAGTGTTCCCATACACCTGTTGGTGGATACTTAAATCAGTAGATGCATTCTGAATCACAGCTTCCTCCTCAATTAAACCTCAAAACTGCAAAAAGTACAGTCCCAAGCCAACACTCCAGCCTCAAAAGTGAACAAAGCCAGAAGACCTTCATAAGGAAGACCAGGAGATTGCACAAGTGAAGCAAAAAGCAACCCCACCTTACCTGAAAAACAGAATTAAAGAAGGGGAGGAAAAGGGGGAGAGAGATACAAATTTACACAAAAGAAGAAAAACCAAAAGAAGAATGTGGGTCTCTCTCAGACCCCTGGGAGGGCAGACATTGAGAAAACTAACTTCAGAAGGCAAACAATGAAGAACTCCCAGAATGAATGGTCTCAAAGTACAAACCTAGATATCAAGACATTAATGTAGAGATTAAAAAGAATTGAGGAGAGACAAGAAGAAACTAGGAAGGAGTTGATAATTGAGATAACAGTAATAAAGAATACTGTGAAAGAAATAAATAACAAACTGATACACATGGAAAGCAGAATAAGCCAAGTAGAAGAAAGAATCTCAGAGCTTGAGGATCAAAATATAGAAATAACTCAAACCGTTAAAAACACAGAAAACAAGATTAAAAAGACAGAACAAACCTTCAAGAGATGAGCGATTACTTCAAGAAGAACCTAAGAGTAATGGCCTTCCAGAAGCAGAAAGAGAAACAAAGTCCACCTTGGAACAAATATTCCATGAGATTATTGAAGAAAACATCACTCATCTTATCAGTGATGTGATAATTCACAGACAAGAGATTCAGAGAACCCCTGGAAGACAAAAAATGAGAAGAACAACTCCTAGACACATATAATTAGCCTTTTAAAAAGTAGGTATAAAAGAAAAAATCCTAAAGGCAGCATGGGGGAAAAGGTCAGATCACTTACCATGGAAGACCTATTAGAATAGCAGCAGATTTATCTACAGAAACCCTGCAGGCTAGGAGGCCTTGGAGCCCTATCTTCAAAGTCCTAAAAGATAAAACAATTTCACCCAAGAATAACCTACCCAGCAAAGCAAAGCTTCATCAGTGAGGGAGAATTAAAATCTTTCCCAGATATCCAATCCCTAAGAATGTACACTGCCACCAGACCACCGCTACATGAAACACTTAAGAAAGACTAAACACAGAAGAAAAGGAAAAAGAACACCATTTTCACAAGAGTACAGGAAAAAGAGTAAAATACATATGAACCAACCACAAAATTAAAAGGAAGACAACAAACCAAGAGGAAGAATAACAACAACTCGATAAGAACTTTATGAGCCGGGCTCGGTGGCTCAGTCTGTAATCCCACGCCTTTGGGAGGCTGAGGTAAGTGGACTGCCTGAGCCCGTGAGTTCGAGACCCACCTGGGCAGCGAGACCTCATCTCTACAATAAATCAAAAAATCAGCCGGTTGTGGTAGCGCATGCCTGTAATTCCGGCTACTCAGAAGGCTGAGGAGGAAGGATCACCGGAGCCCAGCAGGTCGAGGCTGCGGTGGCCGGGAGCAGCCACTGCACTCCAGTCTGGGCGACAGAGTGAGACTCCAACTCAAAAAAAAAAAAAGAACTTTATGATAGGGACCAACTCTCAAATTTCAATAATTAGCCTGAATGTGAATGGACTAAATGCACCACTGAAAAAGACATAGAATGGCAAAATGGTTAAAATATCAACAGGCAACAATATACTGCCTTCAAGAGACCCATCTCACTAGAAAGGACACACACAGACTCAAAGTAAGAGGATAGGAAACAAATTTTCAGGCGAATGGAACACAAAAGAAAGGAGGAGTTGCTATTCTAATTTCAAACAAAATACCATTTAAGCTATCAAAAATTAAAAAACATACAGAAGGTCGCTACATAATGATAAAAGGTTCACTCTATCAACAAGAAATATCTATCCTAAACATATATGTACTCAACATAGGAGCACCAACTTTCATAAAGCAGTTTCTAGGAAAACTAAAGAAAGATATTGACTCTAACACCATCATAACTGGAGACTTTAATCCCCCACTCACAACCTTAGAGAGATAATCAGGACAAAAAATCAGCAATGAGATCCGGAACCTCAATGTGATTCTTGACTAAATGGACATAATTGATACCTACAGAACACTCCACCCAATGGCCACAGAATATACATTCTACTCAGCACCGCATGGAATGTACTCTAAGACCGATCATATACTTGGTCATAAATCAAGCATAAACAAATTTCAAAAGATCAAAATTTTGTCAAGCACCTTCTCGAACCACAGTGGAATAAAAATAAACATCAACACCAACAAGGTTCCCCCCCCAATTCCAAAAAGAGATGGACACTAAACAACATGATGTTAAACAACTCCTGAGTCAACAATGAAATCAAAACAGAGATTAAAAGATTCCTGGAAACAACTGAAAATGAAGAGACATCTTACCAAAATCTCTGGGACACCATGAAAGCTTAGTAAGAGGGGAATTCATATCTCTACAAACGCACATGAAGAAAATGGAAGGAGCACAAATTAACAGCCTAACAAGAAACCTTAGGAAGCTGGAAAAGCAGGACTACCAAAACCTAACTTCAGCAGAAGAATACAGATCACCAAAATAAAAGCCCAATCAGGGACATAGAAGACAAAAAGATAAGACAAAAAATCAGTGAAACAAAAAACTGGTTCTTTGAAAGGATAAACAAGATTGATGGTCCCCTAGCTAGACTGACCAAGAAAAAAAGAGAAGAAACCCAAATAAATCCAATCAGAAACACAAACGATGAAGTCACATCTGTCCCCAAGGAAATCCAAAAGATCATTAGAGACTACTATGTACACTTGTATGGAAACAAGCTAGAAAACCTTAAGGAAATTGAAAAATTTCTGATATTACTCAGCCTGCCTAGGTTGAAAGAAGAAAAAATCAAGACCCTAAATAGACCAATAAAAATCAAGGAAATTAATGATGTCGTAAGAAAGTTATCTACAAAAAAAAAAAAAAAAGGCCTGGACCAGATGGCTTTCCAGCAGAATTCTGCAAGACATTTAAGGAGGAGCTTATACAAATCCTACTGAAGGTATTCCAGGTGATTGAGAAAGACGGAACACTCCCCAAATCATTTTACAAAGCTAACATCACATTGATATCCAAGCCAGGTAAAGATCCAACAAAGAAAGAGAACTACAGGCCAATATCTTTGATGAACATAGATGCTAAAATTCTCAACAAGATCCTAGCGAACCAGATTCAACAAAACATTTCAAAAATCATCCATCATGACCAAGTAGGCTTCATTCCTGGGATGCAAGGCTGGTTTAACATTCGTAAAATCATAAATGTAATTAAATACATCAACAGATGTCGAAACAAAAACCGCATGATTATATCATTAGATGCAGAAAAAACTTTTGATAAAATCCAGCACTCCTTCCTGATAAAAATCCTTGAACACCTAGGCCTACATGGAACATACCTCAAAATAGTAAAAGCCATCTACGAGAAACCCACTGCTAGTATACTCCTAAACAGACAAAAATTGGAAACATTTTCCCTGAAAACTAGAACAAGACAAGGATGCCTACTCTCTTCTCTCCTACTCAATATAGTATTGGAAGTCCTAGCTAGAGCAATCAGAAAGGAGAAGGTGATCAGGTGTATCCAAATAGGAGAAGAGGAAGTCAAGTTATCCCTTTTTGCCAATGAAATGATTGTGCACCTTGAAAACCCAAGAGAATCTGTCAAAAGCCTCTTTGCACTGAAAAAGGACTTTGGCAAAGTCTCAGGGAATAAAATAAATGTGCAAAAGGCAATCGCATATCTTTACATCAATAATAAACAAACAGAAACCCAAATAAAAAACACAATCTCATTCACAATAGCCACACAAAAAAATGAAATACATTGACATCTTCGTAACCAGAGATGTGAAGGACCTTTACAATGAAAACTACAAAACACCACTCAAGGAAATCAAAGATGACACAAACAAGTAGAAAAATACCCCATGAATTGGAAGAATCAACATTGTGAAGATGACCATCTTACCTAAGGCAATCTACAGATTTAATGCAATACCCATCAAATTACTAGCAAAATTCTTCTCAGACCTAGAAAAAAAATACAGGAATTCATATGGAAACACAAACGTCCAAGAATAGCCAGAACAATCCTCAGCAAAAAAAAAAAAAAAAAGCAGAAGGTATCATACTACCAGACTTCAAACTTTACTATAAAGCTACAATAATCAAAACAGCTTGGTATTGGTACAAGAACAGGCATATAGACCAATAGAATAGAATTGAGATTCCAGAAGCAAAACCTCAATTTCTCAACCAACTCATCTTCGACAAAGCCTCCACCACCTACCACTGTGGAGAGGAGAACCTATTCAGTAAATGGTGCTGGGAAAACTGGCTGACCATATGCAGAAGATTCAAACAAGACCCCTAGCTCCATACACAAAAATTACCTCTAAATGGATCAGAGACCTAAATGTGAAATCTCAAACCATATGAACCTTAGAAAATGCAGGACACACCCTTATGAAAATTGGAACTGACATCCAATTACTGAACAAAACCCAAAATGCACAGGATAAAAGAGATAAGATAGACAAGTGGGACCTCATTAAACTGACAAGTTTCTGCAAAGTCAAGGAATCCATCAAGTCAAGACAGCAGGGAGACAGCCCACAGACTGGGAATAAGTATTTGCCAACTCCAGGTCTGACAAAGGCCTAACATCTTGGATCTGCAAGGAACTCACATGTGCTGAAAAGAAAAAAAACAAACAACCCCATTACAAAGTGGGCAAAAGATATCAACAGACACTTCTCAAAGGAAGACATTCGAGCAGCCAACAGATACATGGAGAATTGTTCAACCTCACTAATCATCAAGGAGATGCAAATCAGAACCACATTGAAATATCACCTAAATCCAGTCAGAATGGTAATTATCAATAACAAAAAATAACAGTTGCTGGAGAGAGTGTGGTGAAAAGGGACACTTCTACACTGTTGGTGGGAGTGTAAACTAGTGCAATCTCTGTGGAAAACAGTGTGGTAATTCCTAAAAACTCTAAATATCGATGTCCTATATGACCCTACAATCCCCCTACTGGGAATCTACCCTGAAGATCTCAAATCACTCTATAAAAAAGATACCTGCATGTGTACATTTATCACACCATTGTTCACAATAGCAAGAACCTGGAACCAACCATGCTGTCGATCAAAAGAGGACTGGATTTTAAAAATGTGATACATATACATGACAGAATATTATGTAACCATAAAAAAGAACAAAATCATGAATTTCGCAGCAACCTGGATAGAACTAGAGTCTATAATACTGAGTGATCTCTCATAGAAACAAAGATCTGAGTATCAGATATTCTCACTCATATAGTGGACCTTAGACATCTATCGTAATAAGATAAGAAAATGATTGACAGTGGTGGGAAACTATTGGGGGTGAGGGGAAGGGAGGTGGGATTAACAGTAGTCAATATCTGTCTGGAGATGGGGAGACATCCCTTATCAATAAGGGTGACTGAACAATGGATATTTGTATACCTAACCCTCAACTATACCAAATTTAAAATAAAAAGTATTGATTCAAAATGAAAAAAAGAAAACACAGTCATGTCTCTGAATGACACAGATACCTCCAGAGAAAAAAGTCATTGCATCATCAAGTTGTTGTGTGAATATCACAGCATGGACTCACAGTCCTGGATGGAATTGTCCGTGCACACCTGAGCCATAGCATGTAACCTATGGCTCCTGGGATACACAGTTGCATAATGTGTCACTGTGCTGAACCCTGTGGGCCACTGCAACATAGGGGTGATGATCTGGGCATCTGAACGTACAGCAGATGTCATAAAGACACAGCATTACTATCATACCAGGACACCTGTGGGCATGGTCTCCTCCCTTGACTGAAACACCATTATGTGGAACATGACTGTGTCCAACAGGCAATGCAGATCCGGGATGGGAAACCAGCAGAGGCAGGAATGGAATTTCTCCCAGGGAATCATTCACATAGAAGACACAGTTGACATCTGGGAGGGAAGGACTTCTCAGCAGAGAGCTGGATGGGTGTCAGCTCACTGAGCACTGAGCCAGAGGGACAGGGCGCTTGAGAGTCGGGAGACCAAAGTTCTTTCACGGACATAATCAAATGAGAAACACATCTGACATCCCAATTGTAGCCACAATCACTGCAGGGAAGTGCACAGCTCTCAGCAGAGCGAAGCAGTACTGACCTCGATCAGATGACCTGAATGTTGACTTTGTCTTAGAGTTCGTCCATGGGGATCAATCATGTCACTGGTCTTTTTGAGTCTCAAAATCTTTGTCTGTAAATTGGGGTGATGTATGTTTAAAGAGAAGATGAAATGCCAGGCTGTTCATGTCTCTATTCTCTGCCCAATAAAAGTCTAGCCATTTTTCAAGAAAACATTCAGATGTCAGCACCTCTGAAAAGACAGAACCCCAAGGAAAAAATCCACATCTTTTGATTTTGTTATACTTACAACTTAAGTATACAACTTCGAGCTTACAACTTCGTGTTGTGGGAGAAATGTTATTTATTCTTGTAGATTTAAAGTGTTTCTGTTATGTACTCACCATAATAACAAAATCTATTAAATATGGCACAAATAAGGACTTCAGGTGCATATATATGGTGATATCACACCATGGCAATAGTTATAATAATTGGCTGGGATTTAGATCCACCTTGTCCTCACACCCTTCCAGCTTCACGTGGAGTGTAGATACCCCTCAAGGGACCACTCAGCCTGGATCTCAGTTCCAGCTGTGATGCTTTGTAGCTGTGCACCTTTGGAGACAGGTTACACCCTGTTACTCCCTCAGTGCCTCAATTTCTCCTTCTCTAAAAGGGGGATAATGGTTCCAACATCAGAGGGTTAGGTGAGGACTTCAGGACAGCTCTCAGAAGAGGGACCAGCATGCAGTAAGGCTCCAGAAGGATTGGCTCTTTCTGCAGTGGTATTTTTCCAGTGTTACAAAGTGCCCTGTGAGTAACCCTCTTTCATGCAGACAATCTGGACCTCCCTGTACTTCCTTAAATGTATCTCTTCTTTAATTTACAAAGGGAAACACAAGGAAATTCCTTCATACACAATGATTTCTTTGTCTGGTAAACTCCTACCTGCCCTGCAAGGCCTGTCCTGGCCACCCCAAACAGCATTAAACTTTAATCCTCTTCCTTCCCTGAATAAGTACCTTTATCACAACATCTATCATGATATGCTGTGACCACTTGCTTACATTCTGTGAATGTCTTCCATTTCTCTATCCTCAAGAAAATGCTGATTTTTCTAATACAGCTCACTGGGATGAAAGATTACATGAAAAAATATGAATAGCAGAATATCCCTTTATTCTTCACACATCACTTTCATAAGTAAGTGTTAACTTTGGCATTGCCCTGCAAAAATTTAAGGTAGGGTTTCAGGGGTGTGCCTGTATTAGTAGTAGCTCCAGATAAGTTTTTTTTTAAGTGAGAAAGCAAGATTTATTGAGAGGAAAGAAAAGTTCCCATGGTGGAAGGGGACCTGAGGGGCTGCCTAGCTCAAATCAGTTCTTACCAGTGAAGAGTGGTAGAAAATGTCACCCCAAAATATGTCACTTTCTCATAAGAATTATTTTGAATTGAAGACAAGTGAAAAATAAGCAGATACCAAAAAAAGATCTTTGCCTTCCCCTTTTTGCCTAAAAGTAAGACAAAATTCACAAAAGTGTCCCTCCTCCCTCACCAGGAAGAACAAACGGATCAGTAGAGATGACTTGATCAAATGGGACAGCACCGGGGCCATCATGTCACAAACTCAGCCAACTAGCCTTCATCTGCCTCTGCATCCCAGGGATTCGCCACCCACAGTGTACCACCCCTTGAGGTGCAGGGTCCCTTTCCGTCCTTTTGCCACCCCCTAACTTGTCTTGTTGTTTACTGAAAGTGTCCACCAGGCTGTAGTTCCATGTGGATGCCCCGGGTACCACCCGTGTGACAGGCGAGACACACACGCACATAAACTTATGTTCCTTTATTTTTGTTCTAGGGGTCCCACCTTAGAACCCAGGAGGTAGAGGGAATATTTATTTCCCCTGTATCAGCATGCACCAATTTTTTGTTGAACAGTCATTGAGATATGACCACGCTGCTGCACAGAGTGTCTGCTCTCGGAAGCCCCTTCGTTCTGAAGATTTTTTCACCTGTGAAGAGTCGGGACCCATGGTGTAGCTGAGGTTTTAGATGAACCTTGGTCTTGGTCTTCCTGACACTGTGCTTAGGTTCTGTGCCATTAGGCAGCTTCAACCCTCAAACTTCCCTGGCCTCTGGTAGCCCCAGCCCTCAAGGCCACATGGCTTTTCTAAGACCACTGCTAAATATGAGAAGGCACCTTTACGCTACTGAGTGAACTTACAAGGTCAAATAAAAAGCTCTCACTGTAACTTACACAGCTTATTGCTTAGAATTTATAATGTGAAATTATCTTTCTTTTCCTTAGATAGAGAGGTAATATTGGAAGAAAATTTCCCAGGTGTTAGAAAGGCAATACAACCCAAAACTGCAGAAAAATTAGAAAGATTTTTAAAGAGGTAGCCAGCAAGTACGTGGGATATTGAGAGGTTGATGCTATCCAAATTGATAGGGACCTATTTGAAATCCTCTAAAAGAATCTAAAATAATTTTTTTTTCCTGCTGTATTTTTCCAGTTGAGCAAGGTAACTATTTTGTTCAAGTGTTTTGTATTTACTAATAAAAGATCAAATGGACAGAATGAACAAGATGTTGACTAGAATGAACATAGGAAACGTCAGACATTCACACTACCCAGATAGTTGGTAAGAATTCTACTTTTTAAAATATAATTATGTTAATTATTTAGATAGACAGCACTTTATTTGAATTCTCTATTCTTATTCTTCACCTGTCATGTTCATTCTGGTCTCTTTATGCTTGGAATCTGAATCTTAGAATTAAACAAGAAACAGCCTGTGAAAACCCTGCCTGATTCTTGGTGCAGAGTCAGGGTACACATGTAGGGTAGGGTCCTCAGGTCTACATTTGGCCAGTGTGATATTGCAGCCCTACCCCCTTCACTAGCTGCCTGTCTCTGGGCACAGGTGTTCTCACCTTATCCTTCTGTTTCCCCAAATTGAGTCTCAATTTGCTCCCTTTTGAATAGTCTCTTGTCCATGTAAATCTCACTCTGGAGGAGAGTTCTGGTAAGATGGTGATGGCACAGGTAGGATTGTGAGATTCTCTGAAAGTGAGTTATTTTGATTTCCTAATCCCACCCCACCACCCACCACCAGCCACACTGGACAAAAGCCTAGATGCCCTCGGTCCCACACACGGTCGGCTACCACAGCCCCTCTGCCACTGCCGTTCCAACCCAGGCAACCCTGGGCCCTGGCTGCCTGGAGCTCCCAGCTCCCTTCCCAGCTGCACCATCTCACCTGGCCCTAAGCCACCTGCCACCACCTGTGGAGGCCCTCTGCACCATCTTGTGGTGATCTGGGTTCCCTTGCTAGCTGCAATGATCTGCCCTGCACTCAACCACTGCCAGCTCCCTCCCTAGCTGGGTGCCCAGCCCAATCTCAGTCTGTGGCAGCCTGTGGGGGCCCTTCACACCCATCCCTCAGAAATACAGGCTCCATCACTTCCTGGGGCACCCCACCAGACCCAAGGCCACCTCTGCCCATGCAAGCTCCCAGTGCTCATGCCTCAGGACTCTGCACTGCTGCCCAGGCTGGGATGCCCAAAATTGCAGCTAGTGCTTGCCACTCAAAGTTCCGGGTCCCCGCCCAGCCCCATCTCAAGCCACCACCAACCAGGGAGGTTCTAGGCCCCCACCCCTCAGAGACACCAGCTCCAGTCCTGGCTAAAGTGCCCTGCACATGGTCCAAAGCCACTGGTGCCACCAACCACCTGCCCTTTGGAGCCTTGGGTCCCCTCTCTGGCTGAGGTGCCCAACCCCATCTCATGCCACCATTGCCCAGGGTAGTCATGGTGACTGCCCCTTGGAGCTGTGGGGTCCATCCCCTCCTGGGGCATCCCAGGCCCAACGCTTCTGCTGCTCACACAGGCCCCCAGCACCCATGCATTGGAACTCTGCACCCTTACCTGGGCTGAAGCACCCAGCCTTGCCTTTAGCCAATGCCCCTATGGAGGCCCCTGGTGCCTGTGCCTCGGAGCTCTGAGTCCCTGCCTGGACTGAAGCACCTAGCCCCACCTCAAGCCGCTACCCCCATGGAGGACCCTGGAATCCGTGCCTGGGTGTCTCAGAACTTCAAGTCACTATCCAGGCACTTCAGAGCTCCAGGTTCCCACCCTGACTGAAGTGCCCAACCCTGCCTTGAACTGCCACTGCCCACAGAGTCCCTATGTGCCTGCCCCTCAGAGCTATGGACTTCCCCCCTGACTGAAGCTCCCCATCTGACCCCAAGCCTCCACCACCCAGGGAGGTCCAAGGCTCCTTCCCTGTGGAGCTCTGGGATCCTTTGGTGACCACATTACCCCACCCCCTAGCCACCCTGACCACTACACTAACCAGCAATACCCAGTAGTTTCTCACTCCACTTCCCCCAACTCACCCCTGACTACAATGGGACCAGAGAATAGCTGGAGCCCTGTGACCAGAGAGAGAACAGTAGTGACTCACCCACCCAACTCTGCCTAAATTCCAACTTGGGACCTAAGACCTCATGGTTGTGTAAGGGAACAGTACATCTTAAGGAGGTTGGTCAGCTTGTGTGTCTGTATGATTATATGTCCTAGTTTGTTTTTGTCACTGATTTTTGCTTGATTGTTTTTATTTTTGTTTTCTCTTACTCTTATCTGTCTTCAGGTCTATCTTCATTTATTAGTGGGTACCACTGTTTGTTCTCCCTTTTACTCTCCTGTCTCCACCTTCTGCTTACACCTCTCCCTGTTTCAATTCTTTCCCTTTTCTTACATCATTTTACTGCCTGGGAGAAACCAATACCACAACTTCATGAACAGATTACAAGACAGTGGGAAGCAGGATCCAGCATATCCATACACCTGTCAGTGGATATTGGGATCTGAAGATACATTTTGAATCACAATCCCCCCTCAAATAAATCTCAAAGCTGGAAAAGGTATAACCCTCAACCTACACTTCAGCCTCACAGAAGATTCACATAAGGAAGAATAGGAGATTGAGTAAACAGAAGCAAAAAAAAAAAACCCACACCACCACTGAACAACAAATTTAAAGAAGACAGAGGGAGAAAAAAATTAAAAAAGGAAAAAGTGGGGAGACAAATCTACAAAAATGAAGAAAAATCAAAAGAAGAATATAGGTCTCACACAGACCCCTGGGAGATCATAAATTGGGAAAACAGACTTCGGCATGCAAACAATGAAGAGTCCTCAGAATGACTAGTCACATACTACAAACCCACACATCAAGACATTAATAGAGAGAATAAAAACAATTGAGGAGTGACAAGAGGAAAATAGGAAGGAGTTGATAAATGAGATGACAGCAGTAAATAATACAGTGATTGAAATAAATAACAGGAGGTTCCGGTAAGATGGTGATGGCATAGGTGGACTTGTGAGGTTCTCCGAATGTGAGTTTCCAAAAAGACTCTTACTTTTCTTCCCCCATCCCCCAGCCCACCACAAGTCGCACTGGTCCAAGGCCTGGGGACCTTCAGTCCCACGCAGGGCTGAATATTGTGGCCCCCTGCTGCTGCTGTTCTACCATGTGTGACTCCCACTTGTGTGGGAGTCTTGGGTCTCAGCTCCCTCCCTGGCTACATCATCTCTCACCCAGCACCCAGCACCAAGCCGCCAGTCATTCAGGGAGGCTCTGAATGTTTCCCTCAGAAACATCAGTTCCATTCCTGGCTGAAGTACCCTGTGGGGGTCCCAGGGCCACTCTCACCACTCACCGCCTGCCCTTTGGAGCTTTGGAACTCTGGAGCTCTGGGCCCACCCTGACTGAGGCATTCAGCGCATGACCCCAAGCTTGGGGACCCAGACAAGCAGAGAGAAATTAATCTGCAAAAGTGAATCTGCTTCAGCCATTCTCCAGGCAGAGGTTTCCATTGCCACGCCCACCTATCAACAACCCCCAACTTGGTTCCTAAGGTAACATCAGCTAAACAGGAAACAAAGCCCCACCCCTACATGGAATCACCCAAAAGCAACTCCCAGGCAGCAGGCTAAAACAAAACAAAGCACCTGTAGTTCCAGCTACCTGGAAGACTGAGGCATAAGGATGGACGGACCCCAGCAGGCAAGGCTGTGGTGACCGGGAGTGGCCACTGCACTCCAGTCTGGGTGACAGAGTGAGACTGCAACTCAAAACCAAACCCAAATTGTGAGTAAATCTAGCTGCCTGCAATGAAAAACAAAGGGGAGAGGCCAGAGATTAGAGCTGAAGTGACTTTAGTCTGAACTATTATTTTGACTTATGATTTTATCATTTTGACTGTTTGTTTTGATCACATTTGTTGTTTGCCTTCTGAATTACACTATTTCATGATTTTATTGGTCTGTCTCTGTGTAGCTATCAGGATTTTTAGGGAATCTTTCTTACGTGACTTTTTTCATTTCTCTCCGGCCTTGTATCTCTTTCTCACCTGATAGTTGGTAGGTATGTCTGTTTTCCCTCCCACTCTTCTCTCTTTCTAACTTCTTTTTTTTTTGTGGGCGCAGGCAATCCACTCACCTCAGCCTCCCAAAGGTGCGGGATTACAGGCTGAGCCACCAAGCCCAGCTCTTTCTAACTTAGTATTCACCCCCGTTCCTTCATTTTAATCTAGGGACCAAGCCTACTTACTGCTGTGTAGACAGAGTGTAAGGCAGAGGGAAATAACTTCCATTGTGCTCATACACCTGTTCTTGGATGATGCTAGAATCAACATATACATTCTGAGTCACAGCTTCCCCCTCAATTAAGGCTGAAAACTGCAAAAAGTAAAGTCCACAGCCCACACTCCAACCTCAAAAGTAAACAAAGCCAGAAGTCCCTCATAAGGAAGAACAGGATATTGCAGAAGTAAAGCAAAAGCAACAACACTTTCCCTCAAAAACAGAACTAAAGAAGGGGAGGGAAAGGGGGAGAGAGAGAAAAATCTGCACAAATGAAGAAAAACCAAAAGAAGATTATGGGTCTCTCCCAGACCCCTGAGAGGACAGACACTGAGAAAACTGACTTCGGAATGCAAACAATGAAGAGCCTCCAGAATGAAGGGTCTCAAACTACAAACCGAGATATCAAGACATTAATGGAGATTTAAAGAGAATTAAAACACAGGAAGAAACTAGGAAGGAGCAGATATCTGTGATAACAGTAATAAAGAATGCTGTGAATGAAATAAATAACAAACTGATAAGCATGGAAAGCAGAATTACCCAAGCAGAAGAAAGAATCTCAGAGCTTGAGGACCAAAATATAGAAATAACCCAAACTGTCAAAAACACAGAAAACAAGATTAAAAACACAGAACAAACCTTCAAGAGATGAGCGATTACTTCAAGAGACCGAACCTAAGAGTAATTGGCCTTCCTGAGACAGAAAGAGAGACAGAGACCACACCGGAACAAACTTTCCATGAGATCATTCAAGAAAACTTCCCTTATCTAATCAGTGAGGGAAAAAATCAAACAAAAGAGATTCAGAGAACACCTGCAAGACAACAAATGAGAAGACCAACTCCTAGACACATAATAATTCGCCTAAAAAAAGTAGGCATAAAATAAAAAATCCTAAAAGCAGCAAGAGAAAAAAACCAGATCACCTACAACGGAAGATCAATTAGAATAGCAGAAGATTTATCTACAGAAACACTCCAGGCTAGGAGAGCTTGGAGCCCTATCTTCAAAGTCCTAAAAAACAAACAATTTCAACTAAGAATAACCTACCCAGCCAAGCTAAGCTTCATCAGCAAGGGAGAATTAAAATTTTTCCAAAATATCCAATCCCTAAGAACTTATGCTGCCACCAAACCACCTATACATGAAACACTTAAGAAAGTACTAAACACAAAAGAAAAGGAAAAAAGAACAATGATCTTCACAAGAGTACGGGAAAAATAATAAAATGTACATGAACCAACCCCAAACCAAAAGAAAGACAAAAAAAAAAAAAAAACAAGTGGAAGAACAACAACTCTATAAGAACTCTATGATAGGGACGACTCTCATCTAATTTCAAAAATTAGTCTCAAAGTGAAGGGACTAAACACAACACTGAAAAGACATAGACTGGCAAAATGGATAAAATATCACCAGGCAACAATAGACACATCTCACTAGAAAAGACATACACAGACTCAAAGTAAAAGGATGGGAAACAAACTTTCAGGCAAATGAAACACAAAAGAAAGGAGGAGTCGCAATCCTAATTTCAGAAAAAATACCATCTAATCCATCAAAAATTAAAAAGATACAGAGGGCCACTACATAATGATAAAAGGTACCCTCCGTCAACAAGAAATATCTACCCTAGACATATATGCAGCCAACATAGGTGTGTCAACATTCATAAAGCAACTTCTAGAAAAATTAAAGAAAGATATTGACTCTAACACCATCATAACTGGGGATTTTAATGCTCCACTCACAACCCTAGACAGATCATCAGTACAAAAAATCAGCAAGGAGATCCAGATCTCAATAAGACTCTGGACAAAATGGACTAAATTGATACCTACAGAACACTCCATCCAAAGACCACAGAATATACGTTCTACTCATCACCACACGGAACATATTCTAAGATCGATGACATAATTGGCCATAAATCAAGCATAAGCAAATTTAAAAGGGCCGAAATTGTACCATGCACCTTCTCGGACCACAGTGGAATAAGAATAAACATTAACACCAACGAGATCACCCAAAACCCGCAAAGACATGGAAACTAAACTGCATGATGCTAAACAACTCCTGGGTCAGTGATGAAATCAAAACAGAGATCAAAAGTTACCTAGAAACAAATGAAAATGAAGAAACATCTTACCAAAATCTCTGGAACGCCTTAAAAGCTGTAGTAAGAGGGGAATTTATATCCCTGCAAACACACATGAAGAAAATGGAAATAACACAAATTAACAGCCTAACAAGCCACCTAAGGAAGCTGGAAAAGCAAGACCACAAAAACTCTAATATCAACAGAAGAATCCAGATCACCAAAATAAAGCCCAAATCCAGGACATAGAAGAAAAGAAGATAATACAAAAAAAATCAATGAAACAAAAAGCTGGTTCTTCAAAAGCATAAACAATATTGATGGTCCCCTAGCTAGACTGACCAAGAAAAAAAGACAAAAAATCCAAATAAGCACAATCAGAAACACAAAAGATGAAGTCACATCTGACACTGAAGAAATACAAAAGATCATTAGAGACTACTACATACACTTGTATGGAAACAGACTTGAAAACCTTAGGGAAATAGAGGACTTTCCGACATCACACAACCTACCTATATTGGAACAAGAAATTGAGACCCTATATTGACCAATAACAATCAAGGAAATCAACTACATAATAAGAAAACTACCTACAAAAAAAAGCCCTGGTCCAGATGGCTTTCCAGCAGAATTCTACAAGACATTTAAGGAGGAGCTCATACAAATCCTACTGAAGGTATTCCATGCTATTGAAAAAGATGGAACACTCCCCAAATCATTTTATGAAGCCAACATCACATTGATACCCAAGCCAGGTAAAGATCCAACAAAGAAAGAGAACTACAGGCCAATATCTTTGATGAACATATATGCTAAAATTCTCAACAAGATCCTAGCAAACCAAATTCAGCAATAAATCTCAAAAATCATCCATCATGACCATTCTACACTACACTGTAGGCTTCATTCCTGGGATGCAAGGCTGGTTCAACATTCATAAAACTATAAATGTAATTAAATACATCAAAAGATGTAAAAATAAAAACCACATGATTATATCATTAGTTGCAGAAAAAGCTTTTGATAAAATCCAGCACCCCTTCTTGATAAAAACCCTTGAACATCTAGGCATACGGGGAACATACCTCAAATAGTAAAAGCCATCTACAAGAAACCCACAGCCTGCATACTCCTAAATGGACAAAAATTGGAGCCATTTCCCCTGAAAACTGGAACAAGACAAGGATGCCCACTCCCACCCCTCCTGTTCAATATAGTATTGGAAGCCTGGCTCAAGCAATCAAAGAAGAGCAGGCAACCAGGGATGTCCAAATAGGAAAAGAGGAAGTCAAGTTATCTCTCTTTGCAGATGATATGATTGTGTACCTTGAAAACCCAAGAGAATCTATCAAAAACTTCCTTACACTGAAAAAGGCCTTTGGCAAAGTCTCAGGATACAAAATAAATGTGCAAAAGACAATCGCATTTCTCTACATCAATAATAAACAAACAGAAACCCAAATAAAAAACACAATTCCATTTACAATAGCCACAAAAAAAAATGAAATACCTTGGTATCTTCCTAACCAGAGACGTGAAAGACCTTTACAATGAAAATTACGAAACACTGCTCAAACAATTCAAAGATGACACACACAAGTAGAAAAATATCCCATACTCATGGATTGGAAGAATCAACATTGTGAAGATGTCCATCTTACCTAAGGCAATCTACAAATTCAATGCAATACCCATCAAATTACCAGCAACATTCTTCTCAGACCTAGA
Source organism: Carlito syrichta (assembly GCF_000164805.1). Taxonomy (NCBI): domain Eukaryota; kingdom Metazoa; phylum Chordata; class Mammalia; order Primates; family Tarsiidae; genus Carlito; species Carlito syrichta. Next base: position 60,447 of record NW_007239454.1, read on the forward strand.
AAAGACAACACAGGAATTCATATGGAAACACAAACGTCCAAGAATACCCAGAACAATCCTCAGCAAAAAAAACAAAGCAGGTGGTATCACATTACCTGACTTCAAACTTTACTATAAAGCTACAATCATCAAAACAGCTTGGTACTGGTATAAGAACAGGCATATAGATCAATGGAACAGAATTGAGATTCCAGAAGCAAAACCTCAATTTCTCAACCAACTCATCTTTGACAAAGCCTCCACCTCCTACCACCGGGGAGAGGAGAACCTATTCAGTAAATGGTGCTGGGAAAACTGGCTGACCACATGCAGAAGATTGAAACAGGATCCCTATCTATCCCCATGCACAAAGGTTAACTCCAAATGGATCAGAGACCTAAATGTAAAACCTGAAACCATAAGAATCTTAGAAAATAAAGGAAATACCCTCATGGAAATCGAAACTGGCATCCAATTCCTGAACACAACCCGAAACCCACAGGTCATAAGAAAGAAGATCGACAAGTGGGAACTTATTAAACTGACAAGCTTCTGCAAGGCCAAAGAAACCATCAAGAGAGCAGGGAGACAGCCTACAGACTGGGAAAGAGTATTTGCCAACACCAGGTCTGACAAAGGCTTAACATCTTGGATCTACAAGGAAATAAAACATGCTGATAAGAAAAAAAATACAACCCCATTATCAAATGGGCAAAAGATCTGAATAGATACTTCACAAAAGAGGACATCCGAGCAGCCAACAAACACATGAAGAAATGTTAAACCTCACTAATCATCAGGGAGATGCAAATCAAAACCACACTGAGATACCACCTAACTCCAGTCAAAATGGCAATTATCAACAACTCAAAAAATAACAGCTGCTGGAGAGGGTGTGGCGAAAGGGAACACTTCTACACTGCTGGTGGGAGTGTAAACTAGTGCAACCTCTGTGGAGAGCAGTGTGGCGATTCCTAAAAGCTCTAAATACCAACCTCCCATATGACCCCGCAATCCCCCTACTGGGAATATATCCTGAAGAACATAAATCACTCTATAAAAAAGATGCCTGCACACGCATGTTTATCGCAGCGTTGTTCACAATAGCAAGAACCTGGAAACAGCCATGCTGCCCATCATAAGAGGACTGGATTTAAAAAATGTGGTACATATATACGAAGGAATACTACGCAGTCATAAAAAAGAACAAAATCATGAATTTCGCCACAACCTGGATGGAACTAGAGTCTATAATACTGAGTGACCTCTCACAGAAACAAAGATCCGAGTATCACATGTTCTCACTCATATAATGGACCTTAAACATCCAATGCAATACTACATGAAAATGACTGACCGTACTGGGAAACTATGGTGGGGGGAGGGAGATGGGATTAACAGTAGCAAATATCTGTCTGGGAACGGGGAAACACCCCATATCAACAGGGTGCCTGAATGAAATGCAATTCTATACCTAACCCTTAACTGTACCCCACAACTTCATAATAATAAAAAAAATAGATCAAAGATCTAATTGTAAGGTCAAAAACTGTAAAACTCTTTATAAAATAGACAAAAACTTTATGACATAAGATTTGGCAATGATCTCTTGGTTTTTACACCAATGCATGCATGACCAAAAAAAAAAGACGCATTGGCCTTCATGAAAGAAAAGTTTTGTGTATTAAAACACAATATCAACAGAATAAAAAGACAATTTACAGGAAAAAAAAAGTTAATGTATCAGCCGGGCTCGGTAGCTCAGCCTGTAATCCTGTGCCTTTGGGAGGCTGAGGTGAGTGGATTGCCTGAGCCTGCGGATTCGAGACCCACCTGGGCAGCGAGACCTCATCTCTACAATAAATCAAAAAATCACCTGGGCGTGGTAGTACATGCCTGTAATTCCGGCTACTTGGAAGGCTGAGGCAGAAGGATCGCTGGAGCCCAGCAGGTCAAGGCTGCGGTGGCCAGGAGCGGCCACTGCACTCCAGTCTGGGCGACAGAGTGAGACTCCAACTCAAAAAAAAAAAACCAAACAAAAAACAAAAAAGCAACATAAAAAAGTTAATGTATCAATGTAAATAACAGGAATGTGGCCTCACTTGACACCACCCTCAGACAAGGGAATATGAACCCGCTGTGTTTCACAGAAAGCCCTCCATGACTGCAGAACAGGGACGACGTCATTCTCATCATCATGTAAAGCATTGCAGGTTCCCAAGACTTGATATGTACAAAACCCATATTCAAAACCCCTTCTTTGAGTTTCATGTCATATCTATCATTCTACAATCTTGTGTTACTCTCAAACATTTTTGAACCATTGATACTTTAGTCATGGCTTCCTCTTCTGCCTGCCAAGACTGGACAAGAGGAACCACTGCTCCTCCTCTGAAGTCATGCCATCTGATATGCCATTAGTGTTGGGTGGTCACAGTCTCCATATCTTCAGTCTTTCTCACACTTACATTCTTCCAGATTCCAGTCACTTCTCAGTGACTACAGCTGCTGCTGCCTGCACCAGAAACTTTCATAAATCACTTACTCTCAGTTCCCTTGCACATCTCTCATGATCCCAACAAGGCAAAACTCTAGTTCTGTTTGCCACAACCTGTCAATTCTCACCTATTTGAGATGAGAATATCCATGATTGTTGACTTCAGTGGGTTCCTTAAACCCGAAAACAAGTCAAGAGAAGAAAAGGAAAACAGTTGTCTTTCACTTTTAGTATCTGCCTGCTGTTTGCAAACAACAACAGCAAATTTCCAGTTGGCTAAAGATTCATGTGCATGTGTGTACTTCTGTGTGATTCTAGGGAAGAATAAGGATTAATGAGACAGGAACCTGATCGCTTATTTTACGGTAAAAGAACCCTCACACGCTGTGCCTTCTAATTTCCCCTGATATCATTACTTCTCAACTTTCTTTGGTGCCCCTCTAGCCTTAAACAATAAGTGATCCTTTCTCTCCTAGAATAAGTGTCTGGAAGGCTTCTAGATTAAGTGTTGTAGTGCAAAAATTACAAAGAGATCTAGGACTTGAATGCTTTACTTCCTGGTTTAAAGCAATACTAGATATAAAAAATGAAGGATAAGTGTTGAATTGAATATATGTATATATTTGTGGGTCTTACTGTTTGTACACCAAAAAAAAAAAAATAAGGCATGAACTTTAAATTGAATGTAGTATATTTGCACACATCTCTATGCTTCCAAGTTCTACAATATTCTTTTGTTTATGAAAACCCTAGTCTCCACGTGGTTCCTTGATTCTTTCATCAGATGGGATTAGCCTACAAGTTTTCTTGACCTGAAAAGTAACCTTTAGCTGACAAATGCATGGAAGGAAGTGAAAAACAACAGTATTTCTAGTCTTACCCATTTCTTTCAGTCTCTTCTCATGCAAAGATATGTTTCATCTCTTGAAAAACTATTGTTGTATATCAACACATGTTAAGGAAAGTTTTAAATAATTAAGGTGCTTTTCTGAAGTGCACCTACATATAAATTTAAAATTTAAGACTAGGCAAAAAAGTATTATCTTTGAATTAAAGCTAACTTGCTGCAATGATTCATTAAATCTTTTTAAATAATTCAAACTGCAAGAATATATACTAATGAACATTTCCTATATATCTTGCAAATTAAGTTGAAAAAAATATACAGACCTAGTTTTAATATAAAAATTCTGATAAATCATACATAGTTATGCTTTTACTATAAAAGCTTATTAACATGACATGTACATGGTTGGATACATTTTGAGTGTATAATTGGAAACCTCAGAAAGCACATGATTTTTCATAGGCAGATTTTCCACTTTTTATGTGTATTATTAGGTCTCCTGAAACATAAAAATGTTGCAACAAAGTGTTATCAAACGTGGCTAAGAGAATAGAAAGAGTGTGTAAAAGTTGCTGGCACCAAAATGGAGTCACTTATGTCAAATCTTAACACAATGGAGAAGAGAGGCCCTGAAGGACAAGCTCTCACTCACATACATCTATAATAGGACTGATCGCAAGAACATCAATCTTGCAGATTTCCTGATAAGCCACTTGCATGAGGACACTTAGTGATGACTGTCTCCACCTTTCCACAAATGCCAATCCCTGCAGTGTCTTCTGTGACCTTTGGCATTTGTTTCAAGTCAGCTTATGTGTTCTTCTCTTCATCTTTGAATGTCTTCCTTTTTCCCCAAACCCTATCATATGCCTACAGTCCATCACATCACAGCATCCCTAACTGCATTCCTCTGCTATGCCCTAGTATACCACACATCTGTTGTGGCCACATATCTCTGGTGGTTGTTTTCTAGGTTGGCAATTGGAATGACTGTTTTGGAAATCCCAAAGCCCTATACAGTTCCGTTGCATTGTACTTGGCTTGATGACACAGCCCAGTAAAGTTAGAGCCATGAATGGTTTAAAGAGCAATTTAATAATATCAAGAATGACTATTGACTTATGTATTCTATGACTGCTAATTTTAGATATAAGGGGCACTTTTTGCACATATATAAATTATTCACTTTTAATTTCATTAAGATATAACAATGTTTAAAAATCTGAAGATATTAAACATGAACAAAAATCAGATTTTAGGGAGATTTTGAAAGGTCATAGGAAAAAAATAAGATGATGTACAGAAAGGTGGGCACTATCAATTCCCTAGATAAAATAATTCATGGATAAATTAGAAATAAACAAGTTCTTTACCTTCCAGAATAAAAGAAAGAGATATTAATCAAATGCCCCATTTTTAACTGAATGCCGGCTAAGCATTATTAATATGCCCATTTTTGCAATGGGTGTGACAAAGCTCAGGCAACTGTCCAAAATTTATGTGGTTAGCAAGTGACAGTAGATTTCAAAATTAAGGTCTGCATTACCCCAAAGACTGTATATCTCCCACTATAGAATTCCTTCACAACTACTACTTTTCTGGGATACTACATTCATTTGTGAATTATTCATTATGTAATCTTTTGAATAACAATACTTGCTGATTTGTGATGAAATATGTCAGTAATGGTATAAATTAGCACAACATTTTGGAAAAGTAAATAGGCAAATATGTAGCCAATGATTGTGGAAGCAACTAGGGACAAACATTATTCTGGAAATTCCCACCCAAATAAATGAGAATAAGCCAGAATGCTGTTGAGAATGTCTAGAATCAGGTGACAGGGTGTCATCAGATTCTCTTCTTCCTCCTTTTCTTTCTGCCATTCTTTGCATTCTGGCTGTATCCTCTGAAACCTGCTTTCTTCACAAGGGTAGACTTGTGAACATCAGCAGCTCTGAGCTTACAAAGTTTTTCCAGGTAAAACAAAATAAACTTTCAACCACCTTTTACTTGCTCAATTCCTGGTTATAAAATTATTAGGAAAGCAGCCTGGTGTGGGCCAGGAGTCTATCCCCTGCACCAGTGACAATCGAGGGAAGGACCTAGCAACTGGTGATTGACTGAGCTTGCATTACATGCTCATATTTCAACAGGCCTTAAATCAGAAAAATATTTTGTGCAAAAATTAAATAAGTCTGCTCCCATTAAACACATTTTTCCCCAGGAAGGGGAGAGGACACTGTTCTGGAAAAACAAGACAAGAAATGCATTTACGTATGCTTTGATGCTTTTGCATTTGCTTAAACAATTACAATGAATTTCAGTCATTGTGATCCCCATATTTACATGATGACATCAAAGTATTTTTTATTTTGTATGGCAAATTATACTAAAGAAAGGAATCAAAGGAATGTTCTGTATGTACAAAGTCCATTTTAATGCAGTTGTCAACATCTGTTGCCACCTGGCATCCCCTTTGCCCCTCTATCCTCATAATAACCAGGTTATTTGTATAGGTGTAGATGTCTCCAGAGTCTTCTCATTCACTGCCACCTCCAGGTGGGCTTGGCTGTCTTAGGGCAATCCCATGAAACGGAGCAATGTGATTGGTTCAAGGACCCAGACATAAGTCAATTAGGTCTCCTGAGTCTTAAGAAGAGAGAATTAAGGAAAACATATCCTCTGCTTTGCTACACATCGTGATTTGTGGGCGTGGGAAACCTGGACCTGTGGAAGGCATCTTACAGCCTTGGAAGAGGTAGTCCTGGGATTAAGGAAATGTCTCTGGAAGTGAACAGCTGCAGAGTCAGAGAAAGAAACCAGCACCATGGGTCTAAGGGAACAAAAACTTGTTCTACCATAGAACTACTACCTAAACAATACACATCCTTCTGATTTAATTCATTTCTGGCCTTTTCTTCTGTTATTTATGTTGCAAAATATCCTAAAACACACAGTTTCAATTAGAATATAACAGGAAACAACCTAAATGATCAAAGAGGAGTGGAAAAGGAAAGTTCAAATATTAAATAAAATATTCGGAAGATACTAACCATAATATTGTGAAGATATTGCTGTAGTGTGTTACTGTTACATTCGTCACTAAATTCATACATTCATCTGGTTTCCTTTTTATTTCTTGAGCCATCAGGTAGCCATAGTAAGTATCTTATATTCCAGGGTGAACATAGGTCTCAGTGGGCCAAAGTCATTGGGAATGAGATATTTCACAAAATGGGTGACTCAGATGACTGATGCTTTAAAAAATCTAAGTTTCAAACAATAGTACTTTATAAAGCATCAATTTGAAACTGCAAAAGAACCATCTGGAAATGATGCCCACAATGTATGCTTCATGTTTTAAATAAAGCTATTTTTTATAGTTACCTTCAATGTGTCTGCATTGTTTAATAGCAGGCTTTACTCATTGTTCTTTGCCAGAAGGCATTAGAGTGCTGTCTCGTGTAACAAAATGTCGCTAGAAATAAAAGCTTTAACATCTAATTTGCTAACTTCAGTTTTCAGTCTGGAATGCGGATTTATAAATTGGATCATAGAGGAAATATTTTACTTGGAGAAATTTTACAGGACAGGTTAAAAAGTCTATATTATTTCCTTTTTCAAGTAGTATGAGACTTTGTTTTGAGATGTCCTGTGGAGTCTGAACCTCTAAACAAAAGAAGTAGGGGAGGATTCTAGAACTCAGAATTAGAAAAAAGGTATTTGCTGCATGGGAAATTTCCCCCAGACTCAGTACATATAGGTTATCCTTTAAAACGTTTTCATCAGATTTACCTTGTTGCCTTTGGTTGAAATGAGCCTCATCCTTGAATGTTGCTGAATTTATACCTCTAGTAAAACAAACTCTTCTGGCATTTTCCACACACAATTGGGTTTCTTAGTTGCTTGACAAATTTGAGATACAGCAGTTTGCTTCACTATTAAAGACATTGGATGCTTGTTGTACAGATTTTCCCATGGGTCACAGAGCTGATAAAAGTATAAAGAATTTCAAGAATCTGTATCTTGAAAATAAGTTCCAAGGTCTTTCTTTCTTCCTTTCTTCCTTCCTTTCTTCCTTCCTTCCTTCCTTTCTTTCTTTCTTTCTTTCTTTCTTTTTCTTTTTCTTAGTTGGAAGAATGCTTGTGAAATAATTTCCATTTTGGCCCAACTCAGTGACTCAGCCTGTAGTCCCAGCACTTTGAGAGGCTAAGGCAAGCAGATTACCTGAGCCTGAAGATTTGAGAACAGTCCGGACAACTTTGTGAGACCTTTTCTCTACAATAAACATATATTTAAAAAATTAGCCAGTTGTGGTAGTATGCACCTGTAGTTATGGCTACATGGAAGGCTGAAGCAGAAGGATCACCAGAACCCAGCAGGTCGATGCTGGTGTGCCATGGGCATGCCACTGCACTCCAACCTGGGTGACAGAGTGAGACTCCAATTTAAAACAATAATAATCATAATCATTCTTTTCATTTTTCTTTAGCTTTGTACTTATTGCCAAGCTGTGAGAGAACACAGCATTTACTAGATGAAATTTTGTGCCATAGGAAACAAACATGTAAGACTTTCACTAGTGGCCCACATTTTTGGTGGTAGTGAGGTCTTTCTAAGGCTGGTCACTGTAGTCAGTCCCAGCCAGAGGTGTCCTGTTAATCCAAAGCAGTTGTGACTCAGTCCTGAATGCTTCAAGCTCTTTGACTTATAGACCCTCTTTATCCAGGCAGATCATGTGTGTGGTCAGTTGTGCTGTAAAAGTGATATTTTACATGCATCCTCATGCCTTGATGTCAGTCCCATGGTCCTGAAACCCGAGAGTCATCATGTTAACCCTATGAAACAACCTGGCCCTTGGCAAGCAACACAGAGGCAGAGCCAGCAACCTGTGGGAGCCACCATGTGCTCACAGGTGGATCAGCAGGAGAAGGCTGAGCTAACCCAGATGTGCCCCCATCTACTGGACTCCCAGGTCTGCCACAGACATGGGCCATGACTGAGAGATGCCTTTTGTGATGGGAAGGACAGCAGAGGGAATTCAGAAAGATAGGACATCTGTTGGGTCTCAGCCCAGAAACAGACACTGGCAGAGTTCCAGGAGTGGTTTTTCAGCCACAGAAGAGCCAGTTACTGCCAGGTAGACTTGGATCCTGGCATTGGCAGGGAGAAAAACACTCTGCTGGTGTCAGTACTTCCTTCAGCAATCTAAGTTGGAGGTACCAGGGCAGACACAGAAAGCACTACAGCGGTACAGATGCAGAACTATGGCTGTAGCTTTGCACAGACATGATTCATGAACACAGGTGGGGTGCTGTCCACCTGTAGTTCAAGCTATGTGGAAGACTGAGATGGAAGCATCATTTGAGTCCAGCAGGTTGAAGCTGTGGTGGTCATGAGCATGCCACTGTGCTCCAGCCTGGGTGACAGAGTGAGACACCAAATCAAATATATATATATATATTGGAGCTACAGTTCTCCAAATGTACATTTGTGTCCCAGTCCAGAGCCTGGTCTTTCATAAAGAGCTTTGCTTATAGTAAGTGGTCAGTAAACACTTGTTAAATGTAACAATTCTGGATGATTATTTAGTTTGTTCTGCCCAAGTCTATTGTATATACAGCTATGGGAAAACACATTTCTTTCACTGAGCCATTGCCTTGAAATTTCTCTATCCTGCTTATTTTAGTTTTACAAACCTTTTCTGGCTGGAAAGCTATTACGGCAATAAAATCATGGCAATTTAAGACTGAAGCAGACATTAGAGAGAAAGTATAGATTAGCGTTTTATTTCAAAGATGAGGGAAGGCTGGTCCATCGAAGTGGCACATTTTGGTAAGAATCACAGAGTTAGCTGACTGCATAATCCAAGGCTGAACACTAGGATAAACTTGCTGGGTATGTGGCTCATGCTGTAATCCCAGCACTTTGGGAGGCCAAGGCAAGAAGTTTGCCTGAGTCCAGGGTTCGAGACCAGCCTAAGCATCATGGTGAGACCTTGCCTCTACAATAAATTTAAAAATCAGCCAGGTGTGGTGGCATGTGACTGTAGTTCCATCTACTTAGAAGGCTGAGGTGGAAGGATTGCCTGAGCCCAGCAGGATGAGGATGTGGTGGCCATAAGCATGCCACTGCACTCCAACCTGGGTGACAGAGTGAGACACAAAATCCATAAAAAATTAATATTGTGTTTTCCACTTTTTGTATAACTGGAATGTGACCTATTTCTCAATAATCTATGGAATGAGAGAATAACTTTGCATATATTATTCTGAAAAAAATTAAGCATAAATGTTCAGTACTTATTTAATAGGTACCATTTTGTATATTTAAATTATTTCAATAAATCCTCACATCTATCCTATGAAGAAACTTATCTCAATTTTATATGTCATATTACATATATAAGAAATATTTTTGCTTGTTGCTATATATAAATTTTATATCTCTCAGCTATCTATCATCTATTTAACTCTACCTACTTACATATCAGCCCATCTATCTATCAGTTTTTGTGGTCACAGAAAATAAACAGATGCAAAACTCATTAAACATAGTTACAGGATTGTCTTTGTAGGAAGTCTAACTCTATTTCACTTAATAAATCAAGAAAAATACTCAAGTTAATCTTAAACAAAGAACAATCACAATGCTTGGATAAAATCACAGCATCCTCAGCATACACAACACTAATTTCAAAAACAGTCAAACAAACAATACAAATAAACACGCATAACTTAATGCACACTCAGGTATTTTAGTAAATATACACACATTTCAGGGCAACCCCTTTGGGTTCCGTCCCACTGTGAGACATTTTCTGTCCTCTCAATAAATTCTGCTTTCCTAAATACACACACACACACACACACACACACACATATTTCAAAAGATTATTATAAGTTTTATTGTTCTAAAACATAGTTGCCGATTTCTGAATTGAGTCTTGCAAAGTTAAGGCAAGATATCACTCAGGGAATGTGCAAAGCTTCATAACATTCAGAAATATCATGAGATTAATCTATGTAGATCCAGAGCAGAACAATATTTGTATAGGCATAATGATGTAAACAGCAAATATGTGGAATCAAATACTGTTGCACTGTTTAGTTTGGTGACTGGGAACAGAAGATGGGTGTTAACAACAGAAGAATTGGAAGTTTATTTTTTATTGATCATAACAGGCAAGCAGCAGATACTATTAAGTAGGATGTCAGATAGTCTGAACTCAGTGGGATAAAAACAGAAGTGGGAGGAGGTGATTTGGTCCCTAATCACTGTGTTTAAACCTGTGCCGTCAAATCTCCTTCTCCTATTTCTTTCCAGTCACTTTCATCTTGAAGACATAGCTAATGATTACTGCTTTCAGTTTCTGCAATTTAAATCTTCTGAGTCATCTCAAGTTCAGATTCCTTCTTGCCCCAAGCTCAGACTATCCTGGGTTAGAGTCAGATTTACAACAGGAAAGCCATGGTAGGGTCTGTTCTTTCACTCTTTCTCTGACCCGCCCCCTATGCTTCCTGAGTCCTCCAGTGCTGGCGAGTCTTCCATCGCAGGTACTTGTGCCATCCAGCCACTGGGATCATTTGTGTGGCAGGTGTTCACAGGCTGACCCTCTTGGGGACTGTGTAGAGGCTTTGTGGAAGGGTCTGTGGTGGACAACCTGCACAGCTGTCTGAAGAGAGGAGACATCTGCTCTCTATCTGGTGTCTTCTTGAGAGTCAGTCCCTCTTTCCTCTTTCAGTTTCCATCCCCCAACATATACTGATTTGATTTTTGGAGAATCCTCTCCCACACTCCTCCATCCTGCTCAGTTGAGACTTGACACCACCCACTTCCAACACACAGTAACAGTCCTGAGACTTTCCTTGTGTCCTTTCCTTGAGCCTGTGTGGGGTCAAGTGGGATCCCATGTTTCCTGAGATCCATGTCTTCTTGTTTTTTCACCTACTTCCTCATTTGCTTGAAGCACATCCTTAAAGAGCTTCTTAGGAATGTGCTCTCCAGAGTTTAATTTTGAGTTCTTCTGTGTCTGAAATTGCTTCTATTATAGTCATTCACAGTACTCATTCATTGCTTAGCACACATTTTAGGTGGAAAGCTCTCTTATGTCAGAACTTGGAATGTGCTGTTTCAACATCTTGTCCAGCAGGAAGTACACAAAGATGGGAATGAGGACTCAGGCTCTGGCTTCCTTGGTGTCCATCTTGCATCCTCATTCCTGCCAGTACTAACTCTATTTTTCACATGTAAAGCAGCTCTTTCATGCCTATAAAACTTAAGATTGCCTGATTTACAGGCATCACAAGTTTTAATTATTACTAAAGAAAGAAAACTAGGTATAAGGAAATTCATAGGTCTTAGGTATATAATGTAGTACATTCTGAAAATATATACACTGGTATCCAACACCCTGGTCAAGGCCTAGAACTTTTCATCAACAGCAGAAAGTTACCTTGAACTCTGTTTTCATCAACCTCTGCCTAACACAAAGCAATCACTGCTCTGATTTTATCACCACTGGTTAGTCATTTTATAGTTTTTCTCTCTTGATAATTTATCAAGATCAGAAATAATAAAAGTGTGACCCCGAGTGAAGGTGCTCTATCGTGGCTTACAAATGCCTGGTCACAGTTACAGAGAATACATAAGCCAGTGTTTTCTGTATCCTTTTCTCCTTCCCCTACCTAAAGTTAAGACAGGTGGGGGAGTGGGTGGAATTGGCACATGAGCAATGTTTTGATTTGAGTAGGCAGAAGGATGCCTTTGTGGAGCCTGAAATGTAAGTAACATTATTAGGAATTGAGTTAGGGTTAAGCTAAGTGCCATGAGGAATATGATTCGTGAAACAACCTGAACTTCATAGAAATGGGAAAATATAGTAGGTAGACTTTGATGTCATGGTTTTGTTGGTTTAATGTGTTTAAACATAATGTCTTTGAGAGGCATTCGTTTTGTAACTATATATGAGAAGTTATTGATTATCATTATTATTATATTATTGCAAAACAGCAATATATTATTATATTATTGCTGAATTGCATTCTAGTATATAACTATTCCATACATTGTTTTTCTGTATTTGTGCTAAGGGACATTTGACTGTTTCCTGTTTGGAATGACCATTGAATAAAATTGCTATAAACCTTCATGAACAACTTTTGGTAGATAAAGATATATTTTCATTTCTGTTTAGTAAATATCTAAGGAAGAGATTCCTGGAACCTAGGGCAAGTGAATGCTTAGCTCCATAAGAATGCCAAGCATTCTTTCTCTTAGGGTATTGACCTTTAGGGTTCTGAACGGAATTGGTTCCGTTTCAATTTTCATAAGGATGTCTTCTGCACTTTCTGAGATTCTTATAGTTTGAGGTTTTACATTCAGGTCTTTGATCCATTTAGAGTTAAGTTTTGTGTATGGAGATAGGTAGGGGTCCTGTTTCAATCTTCTGCATGTGATCAGGCAGTTTTCCCAGCACCATTTACTGAATCAGTTCTTTTCTGCCCAGTGGTTGCTGTTGAAGGTTTTGTCAAAGATGAGTTGGTTGAAGAGTTGAGGCTTTGCTTCTGGAGGAATCTCTATTCTGTTCTATTGGTCTATATGTCTGTCCTTGTACCAGTACCAAGCTGTTTTGATTACTGTAGCTTCATAGTAATGTTTGAAATCTGGAAGTGTTACCTCCCGCTTTGTTTCTTTTGCTAAGGATTATTGGGCCTCATCAAACTAATGAGGCTCTGCAAAGCAAAAGAAGCCATCAAGAGAGCAGGGAGACAGCCCACAGAATGGGAAAAATATTTGCCAACTGTTTATCTGACAAAGGTCTAACATCTAGTATCTACAAGAAACTCAAATGCGCCGAAAGGAAAAAAACAAGCAGTCCCTTTAAAAAGTGGGCAAGTTGACCACATGCAGAAGATTGAAACAGGACCCTTATCTATCCCCATGCACAAAGGTTAACTCCAAATGGATCAGAGACCTAAATGTAAAACCTCAAACCATAAGAACCTTAGAAAAGGAAGGAAATACTCTCATGGAAATCGGAACTGGCATCCAATTCCTGTACAAAACCTGAAACCCACAGGACTTAAGAGAGAAGATAGACAAATGGGACCTTATTAAACTGACAAGCTTCTGCAAAGCCAAAGAAACCATCAAGAGAGCAGGAAGACAGCCTACAGACTGGGAAAAAGTTTTTGCCAACTCTAGGTCTGACAAAGGCTTAACTTCCTGGATCTACAAGGAACTGAAACGTACTGAAAAGAAGAAAACAAACAACTCCATTATAAAATGGGCAAAAGATATGAACG
>NW_007239454.1:74638-86268 GCF_000164805.1 Carlito syrichta
GAACATCCCAATGTAATACTATAACAAAAATGTCTGACGGTACTGGGGAAACTATGGGGGGGAGGGGGAGGGGATTTACAGTAGCAAATATCTGTCTGGGGCTGGGAAAACACCTCTTATCAACAGGGTGTCTGAATGAAACGTAATTGTACACCTAATCCTTAACTGTACCCCACAAAACTATAATAAAAATACTGATTAATTAAAAAAAAAAAAGAAAAAAAAAATAAAATAAAAAGTGGGCAAAAGATATGAATAGACATTTATCAAAAGAAGGTATATGGGCAGCCAACAGACACATGAAAAAGTGTTCAGCCTCACTCATCAGCAGAGAAATGCAAAACAAAACAACACTGAGATATCATCTAACCCCTGTAAGAATGGCCATCATTAATAAAACAAACAACAACAGATGCTGGTAAGGATGTGGGGGGAAAGGAACGCTTCTACACTGCTGGTGGGAATGCAGACTAATACAACCACTTTGGAAGACAGGGTGACAATTTCTGAAAGAACTAGAAATTAACCTTTCATATCACCCAGCAATTCCCTTATTGGGAATATACCCGGAGAAATCCAAATTAGTCAACAAAAAAGATAACCTGCACACATACGTTTGTTGCAGCTCTAATCACAATAGCAAACACATGGAACCCACCGTGTTGCCCATTAAGCTGGACTGCACTAAAAAAATGTGGTACATATACACAATGGAATATTATGCAGCCATAAAGAATGACAAATATATGGACTTTGCAGCAGCTTAGATGGATTTGGAGTCAATCATATTCAGTGATTTATCACAGAAACAAAGAACTGAGTTCCATATGTTCTGACTCATAAGATGACCTTGAACAGTTATCATGCTATAAGAAAGTGATTGACAATAGTGGAAAACTGTCAGGGGAGGGAGGTGGGAGTAGCAGTTGAGGGAAACTGCTAGGGGAGGGAGGGGCATACCTCATCAACAAGGGTATCTGCATGATCATTGTTTATATATTTAACCCTGAATGTTACCCCACATCTTTATAATAAATGCATTAATTAATAAAAATAATTATTATTTTTTTTGAGTTGGAGTCTCACTCTGTCACCCACACTGGAGTGCAGTGGCTGCTACTGGCCACTGCAGCCTCAATCTGCTCGGCTCTGGCAATCCTTCTGCCTCAGCCTTCCAAGTAGCTGGAACTAAAGGCGTGTGCTACCACACCTGGCTAATTTTTTTATTTATTGTAGAGATGAGGTCTCACCAAGTTGCCCAGGCAGGTCTCGAACCCGCAGGCTCAGGCAATCCACTCACCTCAGCCTCCCAAGGTACGGAATTACAGGGTAAGCCACCGAGCCTGGCTAATAAAAATAATTATAAAAAAAGAATGACAAGCATTGTAAAGTGGTGATACCATCTTATATCTCTCCAGTGACTTGCGAGTTTCCCAGTTTCTCCACATTTGTGTCAATAGCTGATATCAGATCCTTCCACTATTTTCTACTTGGCATGATGAGACACCTCATTGTAGCTTTAAATTGCATTTCCCTGACGACTCCCTATGACAGGTATCTTTTAAAGTGCTTATTTGCTTCAATTTTTTTCGCTCATGGAAGTCTTTCAATGTTTTGTTCATTTTTAACTGCTGTTTTTCTTTTGTTACTGAGCTGTAGTCATTTAGATATTATAGATGCAAATCCATTGTCAGATATATGTTTGACAAACAGTCTTTTCATTTTCTTATTGTGTCTTATGGTGAATAGAAGTTTTAAATATAGATAAAGTCTAATGTATTATTATTGTTGATGTTGTTGTTTTGAGTTGGAGTCTCACTCTGTCACCCAGACTGGAGTGCAGTGGCTGGGAGCAGCCTGGGCTCCGGCAATTCTTCCGCCTCAGCCTTCCAAGTAGCTGGAACTAGAGGTGCGCGCTACCACACCCGGCTAATTTTTTTGATTTATTGTAGAGATGAGGTCTCACAAGTTGCCTAGGCGGGTCTCAAACCCGCGGGCTCAGGCAATTCACTCACCTCAGCCTCCCAAAGCACGAGATTACAGGCTGAGCCACCGAGCCCAGCCAACATATTATTTTTCTTCTTTTATGGTTACTGCCTTTTTTTGGTCTTTTCTTAGAAATCTTTATATACCTCAAATTCACAGAAATATTTGTCTGTGTTTTCTTCTAGAAATGTTATAGTTTAGGTCTATAATTCTCTAAAATTGAATTTTACTATAGTGAAGTTGAAGTCATTATATTTGTCATATATTTATCCAACGACTCCACACTATTTTTTTAAAAGGCTTTCCATCCCCTTTAAATTGGGTGTGACTTCGAGGAAAAGCTGCATCTATTTTTGGGCTCTCTTTTCTCTGCCATTAATCTATGAGTCTATCATTCTACCACATCTTCCTCTCCTGATTACTGTAGCTTCATAGTAGTAGGTAAATGATTAAATGAAAAAATAAAAAAGTAACACTATCCCTTCTCTCATTCCCTCTTTCAGATGTGTCAGATCTGGCCACATGCTTTGTCTTTATTTACAGATATTGGAAAAATGTTTTATTGAGTTCTAAAATATAACAAAGTACAGATTAGCCCACTACTATATTATTGCATAATAGATTATGTCAATGATCTTTCTGGAATAGACAAATTGTAGCTTTCTCATAATCTACTTTGACCCAGTCAATTCAAAAGCTTATAAATTATAAAAGTTTATAATCCACCTGCAAGTACCAATTTCTGTACATTTGAATCTTTAAATTGTAAGTGACAGAATCCCCATTATAAATGTGCTTAAAATTACATACATATGTGTACACACACACACACACACACACACACGTGAAAGAGGTTATTATTAGTTTGTACAATAGAAGAAACTAATAATAAGAGAACTAGCTTCAGGAAGAGCTTCATCCAAATGATGTCATCAGTACTTCATCGGCATTCCCCACCCTGCCCCAGTTCCCCTCCCTTTACCTATCTCTCAGCTCTTTTGTTCTCTGTGTTGTTCCATTGTTAGGTAGGCTTACACTATACAGAAACCCTTGGGAGGTCTTGGCTTAGTAATTTCACTTCTCTTTCCAGTGATTTCTGAGACAGTCTAGGCTTAGCTGGGTGTGGTGTTGCCCATCTGTAATACTAGTTACTCAGGAGGCTGAGGTGGGAGGATTGCTTGATCCCAGGAGTTCAAGCCACTCTGGGCAATACAGCAAAACACTATATTTAAAAAATAAATGTGAAAAACTCAAAAAGAAGTCCTGGGCTTAACTGCTTGGTTCATGTGGGATCACATACCTGTCCTTGAAACACTCATTGTAAACCTATTTGACTGGGAATAGATTAGTTTCCACCCCTCAGAGCAGGATGGTTTGAAGTCAGATTTGCCAGGACTGGTTTTTGGTTTTGCAAAGAAAAATAGAGTTGCAACTGCCAGATAAAGGGAACATGCATGCTGAACAGACAACAAACAAACAAACAAGAGATCATTAAGACAGTTTGAGGATATCAATATTTTAAATTAGAAAATCATACTTATTTTTAAAAGAAGTCTTGTTCCAAATATTCTTTCCCCTTTCCTTTGCCTCTGTCCTAGAGCAAGAAGATGTCAGGCTTCTTTTTGCAACCTAATTCAGCGGGTCTCAGATGTATAGTCAGTCCTCAGACTTCATCTGAAAATGCTGATGTCACATCACGGTTGTCTTCCCAAAGTTTCTGACTCTTGTGGTAGACTATGAAGCAATATGTATGTTTTGACTTTTTAATATTGTTTCCTGGCCACCAAGTATAGATCCATTAATGCAGCACTGTGATATAGTCAGTACTAGGCTGGATTTTGATAGTTTATAGCATAATTTCTCTGAAATAAATTGTAGATAAAAAAGTGGCATTCCGATCCCTGCAAGTATGTTTCATTTTTATAGTGATTTAAAAAGTCCATTTAGCTGATTTGTAAGACTTGTGAGAACTTGCTGTTGGAAATTCATCAGAGTTCTGTTGAGAGGGGTCATTTTATCTGTGTAGAGAGCAAGGAGAGTTTAAATCTTTTTGAAGTTATATTTTAGAATCGGATGCAAATCACCCAATTTCCACGTATCAGTTAACCCCCACATTACCTCAAGGCTAAGCTAGCCTGTTTTCACATGACCTCTTGCTCTCTGGACATAATGGATTCACATTTCTGTGGCCCAATGTGACTGCAATGACACAGCACAGCCCTCATAAGACATTGCCACCTGCTTGACAATCTAAGGTGTACCTTCCAACACCATTGCTTTGTATACATACACTGGAACATGAAACAGTATGCTCATCAATAACCAATTTTGATTAGTTGTGAGAACTCACCTTCCTCATTCCATAGTCAGGGACTGAGAGGCAAAGAAGGGGTTGAATACCAGTCCAGAAGTTGCATTCAACCAGCTACTCAGGGGATCCCTTCCTCACCTGTAGAATTATTTCACCTTCACCTCTCTGGAACACTCTTCTCTCATGGCCACTAGCACCCCTTTTTGTCAACATCCCCTTTCTTGGCCCCAGCATCTACTGACAGCCCTTCTGGCTCTTTCCAGGTAATAAATAGCATGTCTCACCTGCTGTTGAAAACATCCCTTTCCACTCTCAGAGGCTTGTCTTTGTTTTAACTGTGTTAAGTATATTTCTATACATTAAAAACAGCTGAAAGATTTTTCTCCAATGAGATGCTATCAAGGGGAATAGTTTACATCAAATGAGTTTTTCCTGTCTTTCTGTTGATAGCTTCTGCAATAACCCTCACAGGTGTGGCTTTTTTTTCTTTGTAAAAATGGTGTATAGCTCTGTTGTCCAGACTGGAGGTAAACTCCTGGCCTGAAGATATCCTCCCACCTCAGTCTCCCAGATAGTTTTGGAACCACACTAGGACAAATTGTAAGGTCAATATGCGAGGAATACAGAGCATTCTACACTGACAATGCTCCTTAAAACAGAGGCTGTTTATGTTTCAAAGAAAATAAGAAAAAGAGACTCAAGTAGCCAACTGGTTGTGATGGTTACATTCCTAATGCCAACACCACTTCCAGGGGAAGGGCTTCTTCTAAGTCAAAGACTCTTAGGGATGTACTCCTTTTAGGAAAAGGTCAGGGCAAGCAGAGATTCCATACCTGCCTCCTGGGCTCTCCTGCTCCTGGTACTGTCTTCTACACTTAGTGGCTTCTTTTGGGTTTCTCCAGGCTTTCTCTGTAATACTGTTTCTTTTCTGCATTCCGGACCTCCCTGACCCTGCCACTGACAAACTGTGGGGCTCCCTCCTGTCTTATCCAACACCACTCTCATGTGCCCATAGCTCTTAGTCAATACATACCAGTTGTCAAAAATTTCATAGGAACGATTTTGTTGGTTCATATACTATATTTTCTTACTCTTACTTGTAGGTATTTCTGTTACCTTTTATTAAACTTGATCTTTTCTCTACTGTGTGTTATTTTTCATGTAACAAGCAGCAAAGAGTGGATTTAGAATCAGAATCTAGGAGAAAAACTGCCTGAAATCAAGTTGTGTCTCCAACCATTATCAACTGTGTGACCTTTGAAAAACCCCTTAACCTCTCTGTGTTTCAATCTCCCAACCATGAAATACACATAGTTATAGTCCCAAATCAAAGGATTTAGGGTCTATCACCTTTCTCTAAAACCTCTGATAACAGAGATGTACCCTAAAATTAAGACTTTTTTTTTTTTTAAGGAAAGGTTTTTATGGAGTATATTGCACAATTCCCCATGATACAGTTTGGGCAACATCTTATAGCCAAACACATCAACCGTTCTGCAGGGAAACATACAAATATCCCCCATTAAATTGAATAAATAAAGACTAGAAATAGCTGCACAGAAGCTCAGGTCAAGTTCTGGCTTCAGATGTGTTTGGGTGAAGCCAGGCTTAGCTACCAAATAAGCTATGAAAAAAACTGTGTTTCACAGCTGGACCAACAGGGGTGTAGTTTTAGCCAAGTGTTTGGAATGCAGTAAGTGCTCACAAAAATGTGTCTTTTATTTTTAATGCTATTTGGTGCAAACATTTACTGAGGGCCTACCACATGCCACTTATATTGACAGACATTATTGTTTTAAGGCACCTCTTGGTTAAGGTCTGGGACCCTCATGTCTACTCTGGTTAGTAATACTTTCACTTTATGACTGAGTGAAATCAGAACTTCAGGAGACACATGTCAGAAGAGTTTCTTCTGATAAAGCCCTGCATTTTCTCTTCTAGATAACTTTGAAGTGCAGCTATGGTCTGGGTTGATTGTGCAAGGTAAAGGCTCCAAGCAAAAGTGGCAATGTCTGCCAGTTCCATCCTAGCCATCACCCACCCCACTCTCGTCAGTAAAGAGTGGTCCACACTGTCTTATGCCTCTACTACATCTGCTCTCTGCCCCAGGAGTGGCCTGCCTGCATCTTTTCACTTGGGATGTCAAGACAATGTGGACATCAAGTTACGAAGATGTGCTTCTTATTTGAGCCCCTGAGACGTGGGCCTCCTCTGTCTTCCACTAGATATTATATAGTAGCAAGTGAGCAAAAAATGTAATGACAAGTGACAAGACTCCTTGCTCTTTTTATTTTTTTCCTACTTAACTTACAAAAATGATTCTTTGGATCAAGACAGATAGGACAATGTACCAACCAGGGTTAAGGACAGGCTAGTGAATTTACCTGTTAACTGGTGAAGGGAGCCTTATCCCAAAACAGCTGGCCCAGTCCTTGACCCTCAAGGCAGACTGCATACACTTTAAACCCAAATGTATTCAATCTCCTGCTACATGACAGGAGAGATTATCATAATTTTCTGCAGGAAAATTTCCATAAGTACCTAGTCTTCATTTTAACTGCTTGTTAATTTTTCCTTATCTTTTTAATGGTTTTTTTGTGTGTTGGGGTCTTACTCTGTCACCTAGGCTTGAGTGCAGTGGCATGTTCATGGCCACCGCAGCCTTAATCTGCTGGTCTCAGGCAATCCTTCTGCCTCAACCTTCCATGCCCAGCTAATTCTTTGATTTATTGTAGAGATGAGGTCTCGCCAAGTTGCTCAGGCTGGTCTCAAAATCCTAGGCTCAGACAATCCTATTGCCTTGCTTCCCAAAGTGCTGGGATTACAGGCTTCAGTCACTGAACTCAGCCTTTTTTTCTTATTATTAAATAACCAAAAATTACATAAAAGAAATCATATATATACATACATACAAACACAAATAATATATTATTATATATATAAATATCTATCGATCTACAGATAGATAAGAGATACAGATATTTCCTATTAAAAAGCTGTCTAGACTTTTCCTCAAAAACATTTCTTCCGGACACAACACTATGCACCCACTGAAATGTGAAGTTTATTCAGGAGGCCATGTGATCTCCAGCCCCAAATCACTGATGTTCTAAAACACTGGACATGGTGACTCTTAGGCTTTACTGCCAGTTGGACCTAAATTCTGTGGCTATTATTCACCAGGTACCTCAAGCTGTGAAACAAGCCCTTCAAGGAAATGTCCAGGCTCAGAGTCAGCAGGGACATCAAGATGGACAATGTTGAATTTTACCCTAGCCCTGTGGCCCTGGAAAGCTGTGAGCATTCAAGAAATCTTGGCCAGGCATGGTGATTCGAGCCTGTAATCCCAGAACTTTGGGAAGCTAAGGTGGAAGGATTGCTTGAGGCTTGAATCTCAAGACCAGCCTGGTCTACACAGTGAAACCATGTCTGCAGAAATCAAAATAAAAATCCCCCCATCTTTTGTATTCTGGAAAATACTGTACTGAAAAAATCAAATAAAATACAAAACACCCTTCTCCAATGTCCTAGATATGATTCACTGATGCTCCCTGTTCATTTTGGACTAGGCCAGACACAGACCCTCCCCTCCTCCAATTTCCATCATTTGCCTTATACATGATCAGCTTAACCACAACTCAGAACAAAATACTTGCTATCCAAGTGTGTTGATTCCCTCTCCTTCCCCATCCCTGAACTTTGACCCACCCTCAGCCTGAGCCAGGATGGGCCACCTACTTCAGGACACTTCCAAGGCCAAGTAAGCTAGTCTCTCATCTACAGTCATGCTGTGCACAAGCTATCTCACCTTCTCAAACTTGGTTGTTTCTCCCTTTGCTTATTCCTTTTTCTGCCCAATATTTGAGATCCTTGCAGATTTCATGGTCAGAATGCTCTTCTTATGCAACAGCTCCTTTCCTCCCATCCCAATACTCAGTCTCTTAAGCCAAGTTAGATGCCTGGACATTTCTTCCCCAAAAAGTCAGTCTCTCTCTCTCTCTCTCTCTCTCTCTCTCTCTCTCTCTCTCTCTCTCTCTCTCTCTCACACACACACACACACACACACACACACACACACACACACACACACACATTTCCAGAAAGACTTCAGTGTGGATGTTTATGTTCATTTAAAAAGAACAGATATGGTGATTGGTGAACTACTGAAAAGAACATTTTTCCTTATATCTGCTATTTTCTTATTTATTTATTTACTTAAATTTTTTTAAGATGTATGGTACAACTCAGGGTTAGGTATAAAAATGGTCATTGTACAGATAGCCTGGTCTCACTCTGGTTCCCACTTTATCTGATGTGAGATTAGGTACCCTTATTGATGAAGTGTTTCCCCCCACCCCTGGCAGTTTCCCACTACTGCTGATGCCTCTCTTGTAGTATTATAATAATTATTTGGGGAATTGTTTAGGGTAGGAAAAAATTATGAACTTTACAGCAACTTGGAAGGAGTAGAGTCTGTAATACTCAGTGATCTATCACAGAAACAAAAAACGGAATTTTTATTTATCTTTGATCTTTTCTCAAGTTTCTTGGCAATCTCATACCTCGTATTGATATCCCTGTTTTATATAGATGTATCTTCAGGACCCATTGATAAAGGCAGTCAGGTTAACTCAGAGGAAAAACAAGTTTAGAACAGATGTGATCCTTATTTTAATTTTCCTTCCCTCTCAGTCAGCAGAGCATGGATCTGCCAAAATATGTCAAGCTGCCATATTTGACTAAAAAAGTTATGAGGTTTTTAGATGGAATGAATAATGCTTTTTGTGAAATGATTTGTTGTAACATTTTTTTTCTTATAGAGAAGGATTCATTCATGTGCTTTAAGTTAAAAATAGTATTTGTTTTTCTCAGCATTAATTACTAGCCAGGGCCTATATAAATATTCAAAGCTTAAATCTTTTCAAATGAAATCTGAAGAACCAAAATTCTCTCTTATCTGAGTGAAGCACATTCTAAATTCTCTTAAATATGCCACTGGGAGTGTAACAGTGCAAACAAACACATATAATAGGTTCCTCTCTAGAGCAAGGAAAATGTGTTCACTGCTGATGAAAGATCTTCTGATAATTTACTCTTGACTTACCACTTTATTTATGTCATTTTCCCACATTAACTTGATTTTAATTTTTTCTGCCTTCTTAGGTTTTTCTCATTTCAGAGACATATACATGACAGAAGAGGTGGATGAACTATAGAAGTAAAGATTCTAACACAGATGAAAATCTTAACTTATTCTATAGATTCATAGAATTCATATGAGAAACCAAGAAGTCTGGATTTCCAATAGCTTGATCTTACAACGTTTTTAAAACAAGTGATAAATCAGCAACAGAAAAAAGCAATTAAAAAACAGTAGGTTTCTTTAACCAATGCTGGATTACTTACTTCTTGGGGTAAGTTTCTTCCAAGGCTTCAGGCAGTTTAACCATAATCTAGAGGAGATGGTGAAGCTTAGGAGCACTATCAAATCTATGCTTTATGACAGATCTTAATTTCAAAAATGTATTCCTTTTTTAAGCTTGATTTTAATTTGGTAAAAAGTAAATAATATATGGAACGATCTTCAGTTAAGGAGGGAAGCAGCATGGATGACAATGCCTGAAGGTGAAATTTACTGTTTGTAGATGTAATAATACCTAACCCTTTTCAAGTATAGCATGGATCCAATCACAGGGAAGCACGACCACTTCCATCCTGTTCTGTTTTCCAGCAGTCTAGTGGAAACCACTTATCAGATCATTTTCCTTTATTCTGTTTCTGTAATGGGAGGTACATTTCAGGAATCTTTTTTCTTCATGATGAGATTATATTGGTGTATTTCATGAATCTTGTCAAATGTCATTTAATTTCAACCTACAGCCTTCCCAAAGATGGTGGATTTGAGGGTATGGTCCTAGCTGGAACGCTGGAATCCTGAGTCTGCCTTCTGGACTGAATAAGGGTCATTGTAAATCAATTGCCTCTTCTGTAGAATGGAACCTGATAGAGCTAAAATCGGATCATATATTTGAAGCATCTGATGCTTGGGAAACATTCATCCATTTATTCATTCACTCATTCATTCATTCTTCCCGAGTTGGTACTTAGTTGAGAGTGATGCATTTTATTTATTCAAGTGATTTCTTTTCTTTCCCAGAATGGATGCTAGGAATGTCCTGCTCTTATTTTTGGAGTAAGTTCAGCTGTTGGGAGCCAACATATGTAACCACACAGCTGAGGCCTATGAAGGTCGCCTCTGAGACAAGGATATAACATCAAGTGTGTACATATGAATAGTAACCAGTGTATTATAAGACAACAGAATTTTCAATATTAGGAAGTGACAGTCTAAAATAAAATCTTATTATATCCTATGAAAAATGCACAGCAGAATTATTTTATATCCCCTTTTCTTTCTAAACTGTTTTTCTTCTTAAGATTTTTTAGCTGTTATTTCCTGGTAAACTGATTGATTAGCTTTTGTTCCAGTATGTAGTTTCATTTGGGGTTATGATTAGACGTTATAACTGGTGATAATAGTTGTATTATGTTGCTTTTGGTCAAGCAGAACGTTCTTGGTTTTGTACGTGCAGTAACTTTCAGCTTGCTTCAGTCCCCGGCTGTCGTTATGGCAACTGTGCAGTTCATTGTTTTAAGTGGCATGGCAGGTTTTGAGACGTAGGTAGTTTCCATGTAATAGGCAATCAGATTTAGGTTTTAGGTTAAAATGTCATTGAATTAAGTTTTATAGAACATAGAGTAAGTTCATAATTTTTATACTTATTAGTACTAATGATAAGGTTTGTAATAGATTATAGTAGGCTAATAGTTGTATTAGAATTTAGACATGATATTATAAGATAAGTAATTAATAAAGTATAAAAGACAATAGTTTAGATATTTGAAATTTATAGAAGTTGTGATAAAATTTTAGGTTAAGGATAAGTTCATAGGTAATTAATATACAATCATAGGGCAGTATAGAAATGTAGTAGGTTATAAGAATTATAAAAATAAATAGTATAAAATTAAGGTAATAAAATTAAGTCATTTAAGTAAACTTATAGATTATAGTATAGTGTTAAGTTAATAATATTAATCGTCAAAAATATTAAAAGTTAGTAAAATTGGATTGAACTTAGAGTTAACTTGGAAAGTTTTTTAATCAGGGTTTAGAACTTAGAGTATAATATGAATGATTTATTGAACATTGTGGAAAACATTTTGAACAATCTGTATTGAAATTGTGCACCTGTGATTCATACATCATGGAATTGTAATTGTTCACTGGGAACCTGAAAGTCTTGTGATGGTACATGATTGTAAAGCGTGT
>NW_007239455.1:0-747 GCF_000164805.1 Carlito syrichta
TATTCTGTACTGATTCAAACTTGTTTTTATTAAAACAATTGCTGCTATGGTTACACTCTTCTAGCACCAGCTTACCTAATTCAAACTTCACTGGTCACCCTAAATCAAACTGAACTAACCATACTTCTATAAAAAATGGTTACTTAAATTTTCTTTAATCTATAGAAACTATTCTATAAATTTCTAAAATCCCCTCAAGAGAACCCGTGACTTGCACTAAGGCTCCTCAATGTGACTCAAACTTAAAGTTAAATTGTTTAAAAACAAAAACCATAAACTGTGGAAAATGGGAACAATAGACTCCCAAGATAGCTGTGTTCATTCCGGATTCAGAGTCCTCTGTTAGAGCCAGCAGGAGCCTTTCCCCGTTGCTTGTGCCAAGTGGAAAAAGGGGGAAGGGAATGGGGTCAACAGCTCCCAAACCCATTGTAGTGGTCACGGGGTCCATGGCCCTCCCTGATCCCTAATGCTCAATGAGACTCCATGGCTGGCTGCAAACAAGACATCATCCATCCTGCTTCTTGGTGACAGGACTCGCCAGGCTTTGTTTCTGTGAGCTGCCTCCCTTCCTGCCCCTGGCATGCCTCACAATGTGAGGTGAGGCTGAATAGGCTTGCAGAGAGAGAGAGAGACAGAGAGAGAGACTTTTCCATCTGATCCTCTTGTCTTTCTTCTTGTCAAACCTGCAACATGAAGCCATCAGTAACCTTATGGATGGCACACTGCACAGTGATCTCTCCAGGACTT
>NW_007239455.1:1842-3159 GCF_000164805.1 Carlito syrichta
CAATAAAGATTGTTTTTGGCTGGGCATGGTGGCTTAAACCTGTCATTCCAGCACTTTGGGAAGCCAATGCAAGAGGATGACCTGAGTCCATGGGTTCGAGACTAGCCTGTGAACTTGGTGAGACCTCATCTCTACAATATATCAAAAAATTAACCAGGTGTGATAGTGCACACCCATAGTTCCAGCTCCTTGGAAGGCGGAGGTGGAAGGATCGCCGGAGTGGCTGTGAGCGTGTCACTGCCATCCAGCCTGGTCAAGAGAGTGAGACTCTGACTCAAAAAATAAAGTGCTGTCTATGAACCAGAACACTGAATCTGTCAGCACACTGGGCTTGGACTTCCTAGCCCCCAGAACTGTAGAAAATCAGTTTGTTGTTTAAATACCTAGTCTATGGCATGCTGTGACAGCAGTCTGAATAGGCTACAACAGTGTCTGACCACAGAGAGATGAATGAATACATGAATGAAATACTGGCCAACCATGAAGATAAATGAACTATACTGTGACATGGAAATCCATGAGTTTACCTCACAATTACTGTGTAAGTGAAGGAAGCATTATGTATTTTATCGGGAGGTGATGTATGATCCCATTTATTCAGAGAGTGCCAAAAAAAATAGATCCTTTAAAAATTTTTAAATTTAAAAACGTGGAGTACAATTCAGGGTTAGATACATGTGTGGGCATCGTGTGGTCAAGTGTGGGTACCCTTATTGATGTTATGACACATTTTAAATAAGGAAAAGTAAACTTTTTAACATTGTAATACTGCCAGGCACAGTGGCTCACACCTGTCATCCCAGTACACTGTGAGGCCAAGGCAAGAAGATGGCCTGAGCTCAGGGTTTCAAGACCAGCCTGGGCAACTTGGTGAGGCCCCATCTCTACAATAAATAAAAAATCAGCCAGGCATGGTAGCGTGTGCCTGTAATTCTGGCTACTCAGAAGGCTGAGGCGGAGGGACCGCTGGAGCCCAGCAGGTCGAGGCCAAAGTGGTTGGGAGCGGTTACTGCACTCCAGTCTGGGTGACAGAGTGAGACTCCAACTCAAAAAATAAAAATAAAAAAAGAGAAATACTAATAATGAATGGTTTTGTGATACCCAGCAATTTAAAAAAATATATAGTTAAATTCTCTAACCCACTTCTCAAAACAAATAAATTTTAGATGCATTAAAGATTTAAACATTAAAGGCAAAATAGTAAAAATGTTCAAGAAAAGTCACAGGTAGTTATCCTGATTTCTTGACGGGGTGGAGGTGGGGAGAAGGCAGAAAGACTTTTCTGAGCATATCAGCTAGTCTCCAGAAAAAGATGAG
>NW_007239455.1:3864-4214 GCF_000164805.1 Carlito syrichta
GGGTCTCTCTCCATCACCCAGGTTGGAGTACAATGGCGTGATCATCGCTCACTGCAGCCTCAACCTTCTGGGCTCAAGCGATCCTACCACCTCAGCCTTGTGAGTTGCTAAGATTACAGGCACATACCACTACACTCAGCTAATTATTATTATCTTTGTGTGTGTGTGTGTGTGTGTGTGTATGTGTGTTGGAGTCTCACTTTGTAGCCCAGACTGGAGTGCAGTGGCCACTCCCGGCCACCGCAGCCTCGACCTTCTGGCCTCTGGCGATCCTTCTGCCTCAGCCTTCTGAGTAGCCAGAATTACAGGCATGTGCTACCACGCCTGGCTGATTTTTTTATTTATTGTAG
>NW_007239455.1:4234-5183 GCF_000164805.1 Carlito syrichta
TGAGATTTCAAGCATAAGACATCATGCTCAGTCAAACTTTTAAAAGAAGACCTAGGAGAAATTGTTGTTGTCCCTGGAGTAGGCAAGCACTATTAGTTATGGTAACATGACTAAGAAAGAGAAAAAACATTGATACATTGGGCCTCATCAAAAGTTAAATCTTTTCCTCTTTGAAAGACACACAGTAAAGGAAATGAAAAGGCATGTCACACACTGGGAGAAAATACTTCCAAATCACATATCTGATTTGTGTCTAGAATACTCGAAACAAATAATCTCAAAATTCAGCAGTAAGAAAACAAATGACAGTTGGGCATGGTGATTCAAGCCTGTCATCCCAGGACTTTGGGAGGCCAAGGTGAGAGGATTGTCTGAACCCAGAGTTTCAAGCCCTGCGGAGTTCCAACCTCTGCTGAGCAGGGGGCTCAGCCTCTGCTGAGGTGGGGGAAGGGAATGAGAAAGGAAAGACAAAGAACAGCAGCAGGATTGGGAGGCCTCTCTCCCAGGTAGCTCCTCTTATATAGGACAAAACCACACAAGGAAGGGTGAAACCACACAAGCAGGATATATGTTAATATCTGAATTAAATCACAGAAGCAGGGTAAGTATCAGTGACTAAACTATGCATATATTAATGTCTGTGCTATGCAAGGGAATCACTTAGGATAAGTACTTTCATGTCAGACTTGGTGCAGCTTAGCTATCCATAGAAATGCAACCAAAAGGTCTGGGGAGATAAAGGAAATGGAGGCTTGGTTCCTTGAACACAAGCAAGAAACATAAGGACCTTGTCAGCTTATGCTCTGGTTTCCTTCAGACCAGCCTGGGCAACTTGGTGAAACCTCGTCTCTACAATAAATAAAAACAGTGGCTGAGTGTGGTGGTGTGCGCCTGTAGTTCTGGCTACTTGGAAGACTGGGGCAGAAGGATCACCTGAGTCCAGTGGGTT
>NW_007239455.1:5448-9668 GCF_000164805.1 Carlito syrichta
TCTCCAGTGATCCTTCCACCTCAGCCTTCCAAGTAGCCGGAATTACAGGCATGCACTACCATGCCCGGCTCATTTTTTGATTTATTGTAGAGATGAGGTCTCGCTGCCCAGGTGGGTCTCGAACCCGCGGTCTCAGGCAATCCACTTTTTAAAACATGCACAAGACTCGGATGGCCTCTGTGCCAAAGAAGATGCAAATAAATACACAAAAATATGCTTGATGTGGTCAGCCTCCATGGAAATGCACCTATCAGATCGGCAACTTTACATATACGGGGTCGGTGAGGACGTGACATCCCCGGAACTCTCACACATTGCTGGGGGACTCAAGACTTGGCCTGACCATGCCAGAAAGCAGCCTTGCACGCTGCAAACAGGGTAACAGCCTCTCCCCATGGACACGGCTGTCCAACGCAACTCCTTGGATTCAGCTGGACTCCAGACTCACCCCCATGGGCCTCCTCTATCTGACGAGTCCCTTCCCCCATCCTAAATTCCACAATCCAAGGCGATGACCCATAGGGCGACCAGACAGACCAAGCATCGTGGGATGAGCCAGTACCACACCCCTGTTCAGTAGAAAGCTGCCACAGAAGGTGAAACCCTTGCCCTTGTGCCAAAAATCTGACTTGTTGCCCCTTCAAAGGGAAGTGGAGGCACAGGAGGCCCAAGGTGGCTGGCGTCAACTGGGGAAACTATTTTGAGGAAGGAAATCTCAGAATGAGATTACAAGGGCCATAAAAGCTGAGCAGTCATTGAAAAACATCTGTGGCTGGTTCCATGGCCAAGAGTAGTCCACCAAGGCTGGTCATGAAACAAAACCCACAATCGAACAGTCACTCTACAAACTTCCAGCTGGCCCCTCAGGGTCTTTACCATCAAGGTCAAATATCAACCCATCAAAATGGCCTTATTTACATGTCAGGAACCCAAATGCATGATGGGACTCCTAAACCTTACCCTGGCAGGAGAGGACTAAACTTCACTGGGAAGACCCACCTGGCCCTGCCTTCTTGCCGTCTGCTGACACTTTCTCCAAAGTCCTGCCTGTTGTGTTTTTTACAATGTTTTTTCTCTTGAATAAATCTACCTTTCAGGCCGAGTGTGATGGCTCATGCCTCTAATCCCAGCACTTTGGGGGGCCCAGGTGAAAGGATTGCCTGAGCCCACAGGTTTGAGACCAGCCGGGGAAGCTTGGCGAGACCTCGTCTCTATCATAAATCAAAAACTTAGCTGGGCATTGTGGCTCACATTTGTAGTTCTGGTTACTTGGAAGACTGAGGCAGAAGGATCGCCTGAGCCCAGCAGGTCACCAGACTGCGGTGGCCATAAGCATGCCACTGCACTCCAGTCTGAGCGACAGGGTGAGACTCCTGCTAAAAATAAAATGCTGTCTCTCTCTCTCTCTCTCTCTCTCTCTCTCTCTCCCCCTTCCTCTCTTTTTCTCTGTCTCTCTCCCTCCCCCCTTTAAAAAAATAAAAACCACAAAATAAATCTTCCTTTCTTAATTTAAAAAAAAGGAAAGAAAACAGCCTATTAACGCTTTATGAAATTAAGTGTGTCCTGAATGTATCCAAGGGAAAGGAAAGGTTTGTGTTTACACGAAAACTTTTCTGAGTGCTGACAGCAGATTGATTCATAGTTGCCCCACCCTGAAGGGACCCATCTCAATTCCTGCGGAGAAGGGTAACTTAGGCTGTATCATAAAACTGTAAGGTGTTGGCTTCACCCTTTCTCTCCATTCTTTTCTCCCTTCCATGCATGGTTGCCTGCAGGTTATTATTTCGGCAGAGGCTGTTCACTAACAATTATCTTCATGTCCCCTGGGGCGCCCCAAAGATGAATGAGCCTGTTTTTCTTTCCAAGAACAATGACCTTTGGGGTCCCCAGATCCCATCCTCTGTCATCCTTGGGTCCCGCAGCCCTCCATGATGCGTCCAGACCTTTAATCTACAGGGGGACTTGGGTGGCAATGCTCACCTCCATCACACCTGTCTCACCCATGAAAGCCCTTGGTCAAGTTCAAAAGCAGGTGGCTTCTGAGAGTTTGGCTCTCATGCCCTCACACTCTGTCCAGGTCAAGCATTCCTTCCTATGCTCCTGAGTGCTAATGCACTCATGTCTGGCTTTCTGCTTATTGGGTACACACAGCACCCTTGTGGACTTCCACAACAAAAGGAACAACCCTGAAGTTCAGATGCTCAGGGCTCTCAGAGAGAAGCCAGGCTCATCAGGTTACACGCATGATCTATGCATGAGATGGGGAAGGCACAGATTTTGGGAGGGAGATAAGGTCTGTAGGTGCTGGGGCCTGGAGTAGGCAGAGGCTGTCAAGAAACAGGAGGGGGGAGTCTGGGGAGTAAGTCAGAGTCTCACTCTGTTGCCCAGACTGGAGGGCAGGGATACATTCCTGGCCACCGCAACCTCGACCTGCTGGGCTCAGGTGATCCTCTCTCCTCAGTCTTCCAAGTAGCTGGGACTACAGGCAAGCATCACCACACTCAGCTAATTTTTTGATTTATGGTAGAGACAACATCTCACCATGGTGCTCAGGCTGGCCTCAAACCCCTGGGCTCAGGCTATCCTCACACCTCCACCTCTCAAAGTGCTGGAATGACAGGCATGAGCCACCATGCCTGGCTGGAACTGCTTTTTGTCTTGACAGTGTGGTGATGGCAAGATTATACATTTGGCAAGACTATGCATTTGTCAAGACTTGAAAAACAAAAAGACTTTCACTGCACATTGGAAAACAAACAATGAAAATAAAACTTAACAAGTCATTAAAAAAATACAAATGAATCTATTCTGAGTTAAAAAACAATTGACAAACATATCAGAAATATCTTGAGGCCGGGCTCGGTGGCTCAGCCTGTTATCCCGCACCTTTGGGAGGCTGAGGTGAATGGATTGCCTGAGCCCGTGGGTTCGAGACTCGCCTGGGCAGCGAGACCTCATCTCTACAATAAATCAAAAAATCAGCCAGGCATGGTAGCTCATGCCTGTAATTCCAGCTACTCGGATGGCTGAGGTGGAAGGATCACCGGAGCCCAGCAGTTCGAGGCTGCGGTGTCCAGGAGCGGCCACTGCACTTCATTCAGGCTTCAACTCAAAAAAAAACAACAAAATAAAAAAAGTAGAGAAAGAGAAGAAAGAGAGAAGATTCACCTCCCCAGGTGGAGGAGGGGGCCAAAGACAGGAAGCATGGCAACAGCTATAGCTCAAAGAGCACATGTCTACCCCAGAGTCTAGCAAGGCAGTGGTCACTGGTTGCTTGTGGTTGAGTCCTTTTGACCATTCCCCTAGATGGGGGAAGATCATTAAGGTGATTGGGTGGTGGTCTGCTTCCACATCATCACAAAGGTGCAGGCAAGCGCAGGTATTGACATCAGGTGATGGACAGCAGGCAGATGGGTGGGTTAGTCACATGATTACTGCCATGGTGGGGTTTATTCTTGTCAGATAGGTCACAAAGGGCTGATAAGGTTAACCCTGGGGCGGGAGGATTCCTGCAAGAGACTTGTTAGACATTTGCAATTCACAAACTCAGACATTTGCAACTCACAAATTCCTGTGACTCTGGCCAGCCAAAGGGTTGACAAGGAACCTAAAAGTTTACTAGAGATTATTATGCTAAACCATAAATGGTTGGGTTGTCCTTGTCTGCATGTGAAGGAGATTTGCCCAGGGAATGGAATAGGCTGCTATTTGTCCTGCAGTGGAATGTCTGAGTGGTTTCTTTTTTTTTTTTTTTGAGTTGGGGTCTCGCTCTGTCACTCTGTCACCCAGGCTGGAGTGCAGTGGCTGCTCCTGGCCACTGCAGCCTCGACTTGCTGGGTTCCGGTGATCCTTCCACCTCAGCCTTCTGAGTAGCAAGAATTACAGCCACACCCAACCACGCCCAGATAATTTTTTTGATTTAATGTAGAGATGAGGTCTCGCCTGCCCAGGCGGGGCTCGAACCCGCAGGCTCAGGCAATTCACTCACCTCAGCCTCCCAAAGGCGCGGGATTACAGGCTGAGTCACCGAGCCCGGCTGGGATTTCTTTTTTAAGCAAAGGATCAATAAAGCAATGAATCTGGTCTCTGCTACTATCTAGGAAGCACATAGAGTCACTTGGTAAGTTTCCCAGTTTTCAGAAAGCCTTCCTCTGCACTTCCCGGGATCAGAGTTAAGGCAATTAATTCTGGACGGAGCAGGTGACATAAATGTCAAGAGA
>NW_007239456.1:0-1026 GCF_000164805.1 Carlito syrichta
CGCAACTGCACTCCAATCTGGGTGACAGAGTGAGACTCCAACTCAAAAAATAAAAATAAAAAAGTGAAATACTAATAATGAAATGGTGTTGTGATACCCAGCAATTTAAAAAAATATATAGTTAAATTCTCTAACCCACTTCTCAAAACAAAATAAATTTTAGATGCATTAAAGATTTAAGCATTAGAGCCGGGCTTGGTGGCTCAGCCTGTAATCCCGTGCCTTTGGGAGGCTGAGGTGAGTGGATTGCCTGAGCCCGCAGTTTCGAGACCCGCCTGGGCAGTGAGACCTCATCTCTACAATAAATCAAAAAATAAGCCGGGAGTGGTAGCGCATGCCTGTAATTCCGGCTACTTGGAAGCCTGAGGCGGAAGGATCACCGGAGCCCAGCACGTTGAGGCTGCGGTGGCTGGGAGCAGCCACTGCACTTCAGTCTGGGCAACAGAGTGAGACTCCAACTCAAAAAAAAAAAAGATTTAAGCATTAAAGGCAAAATAGTAAAAATGTTCAAGAAAAGTCACAGGTAGCTATCCTGATTTCTTGACGGGGTGGAGGTGGGGAGAAGGCAGAAAGACTTTTCTAAGCATATCAGCTAGTCTCCAGAAAAAGATGAGTCTGACTGCATGTGAGTTAGGAGCTCTTATTTGACAACCAATAAAATGAAATCAAGCAAAACGATGGATGTGAGAGAGGCTGGATAAGATATTCAAAGCTACTATTTTAGCCGGGCTCGGTGGCTCAGCCTGTAATTCCACACCTTTGGGAAGCTGAGGTGAGTGGACTGCCTGAACCCGTGGGATCGAGACCCGCCTGGGCAACTTGGCGATACCTCATCTCTACAATAAATAAAAAAATTAGCTGGGCGTGGTAGCGTGAGCCTGTAATTCTAGCTACTTGGAAGACTGAGGTGGAAAGATCGCCGGAGCCCAGCGGGTCGAGGCTGCAGTGGCCGGGAGCGGCCACTGCACTCCAGTCTCGGCGACCAGGTGAGACTCCAACTAAAAAAAAATTTTAAAAAAGCTACTG
>NW_007239456.1:2788-5750 GCF_000164805.1 Carlito syrichta
CGGAATTACAGGCATGCACTAGCATGCCCCGCTGATTTTTTGATTTATTGTAGAGAGGAGGTCTCGCTGCCCAGGCGGGTCTCGAACCCGTGGTCTCAGGCAATCCACTTTTTAAAACATGCACAAGATTTGGATGGGCTCTGTACCAAAGAAGATACAAATGAATACACAAAAATATGCTTGATGTGGTCAGCCTCCATGGAAATGCACATCCACACCATGCACCTATCAGATCGGCAACTTTATATATCCAGGGTCGGTGAGGACGTGACATCCCCGGAACTCTCGCGCATGGCTGGGGGACTCAAGACTTGGCCTGACCATGCCAGAAAGCAGCCTTGCACACTGCAAACAGGGTATCAGCCTCTCCCCGTGGACACGGCTGCCCAATGCAACTTCTTGGATTCAGCTGGACTCCAGACTCACCCCCATGGGCCTCCTCTATCTGACGAGTCCCTTCCCCCATCCTAAATTCCACAATCCAAGGCAATGACCCATAGGGCGACCAGACAGACCAAGCATCGTGGGATGAGCCAGTGCCACACCCCTGTTCAGCAGAAAGCTGCCACAGAAGGTGAAACCCTTGCTTTAGTGCCAAAGATGTGATTTGTTGGCCCTTGAAAGGGAAGTGGAGGCACAGGAGGCCTGAGGAGGCTGGCGTCAATTGGGGAAACTATTTTGAGGAAGGAAATCTCAGAATGAGATTACAAGGACCATAAAAGCTGAGGAGTCACTGAAAAACATCTGTGACTGGTTCCATGGCCAAGAGTAGTCCACCATGGCTGGTCATGAAACAAAACCCACAATCGAACAGTCACTATACAAACCTCCAGCTGGCCCCTCAGGGTCTTTACCATCAAGGTCAAATAGCAACCCATCAAAATGACCTTATTTACATGTCGGGAACCCAAATGCATGATGGGACTCCTAAACCTTACCCTGGCAGAAGAGAGGACCAAACTTCACTGGGAAGACCCACAGGGTCCCGCCTCCTTGCCGTCTGCTGACACTCTCTCCAAAGTCCTGCCTGTTGTGTTTTTAACAAATGTATTTTCTCTTTAATAAATCTACCTTTTAGGTGGAGTGCGGTGGCTCATGCCTATAATCCCAGCACTTTGGGAGGCCCAGGTGAAAGGATTGCCTGAGCCCACAGGTTTGAGACCAGCCCGGGAAACTTGGCGAGACCTCGTCTCTATCATAAATCAAAAACTTAGTTGGGCATTGTGTCCCACATTTGTAGTTCTGGTTACTTGGAAGGCTGAAGCAGAAGGATCGCCTGAGCCCAGCAGGTCACCAGACTGCGGTGGCCATAAGCATGCCACTGCACTCCAGTCTGAGCGACAGGGTGAGACTCCTACTAAAAATAAAATGTTCTCTCTCTCTCTCTCTCTCTCTCTCTCCCCCCCTTCCTCTCTCTTTCTCTGTCTCTCTCCCTCCCCCCTTAAAAAAATAAAAACCACAAAATAAATCTTCCTTTCTTAATTTAAAAAAAGGAAAGAAAACAGCCTATTAACGCTTTATGAAATTAAGTGTGTCCTGAATGTGTCCAGTCTAGATAATTACCCAAGGGAAAGGAAAGGTTTGTGTTCACACGAAAACTTGTTTGAGTGCTGGCAGCAGATTGATTCATAGTTGCCCCACCCTGAAGGGACCCATCTGAATTCCTGCAGAGAAGGGTAACTTAGCCTGTATCATAAAACTGTAAGGTGTTGGCTTCACCCTTTCTCTCCATTCTTTTCTCCCTTCCACGCACGGTTACCTGCAGGTTATTATTTCGGCAGAGGCTGTTCACTAACAATTATCTTCATGTCCCCTGGGGTGCCCCAAAGATGAATGAGCCTGTTTTTCTTTCAAAGAACAATGACCCTTGGGGTCCCCAGATCCCACCCTCTGTCATCCTTGGGTCCCGCAGCCCTCCATGATGCGTCCAGACCTTTAATCTACCAGGGGACACGGGTGGCAATGCTCACCTCCAGCACACCTGTCTCACCCATGAAAGCCCTCGGTCATGTTCAAAAGCAGGTGGGATCTGAGAGTTTGGCTCTCATGCCCTCACACTCTGTCCAGGTCAAGCATTCCTTCCTCTGCTCCTGAGCGCTAATGCACTCGTATCTGGCTTTCTGCTTATTGGGTACACACAGCTCCCTTGTGGACTTCCACAACAAAAGGAACAACCCTGAAGTTCAGATGCTCAGGGCTCTCAGAGAGAAGCCCAGCTCATCAGGTTACACACTGCATGGTCTATGCATGAGATGGGGAAGGCACAGATTTTGGAAGGGAGATAAGGTCTGCAGGTGCTGGGGCCTGGAGTAGGCAGAGGTTGCCAAGAAACAGGAGGGGGGAGTCTGGAAAGTAAGTCAGAGTCTCACTCTGTTGCCCAGGCTGGAGGGCAGGGGTACACTCCTGGCCACCGCAGCCTCGACCTGCTGGGCTCAGGTGATCCTCTCTCCTCAGTCTTCCAAGTATCTGGGACTACAGGCAAGCATCACCATACTCAGCTAATTTTTTGATTTATGGTAGAGACAACATCTCACCATGGTGCTCAGGCTGGCCTCAAACCCCTGGGCTCAGGCAATCCTCACACCTCCACCTCTCAAAGTGCTGGAATGACAGGCATGAGCCACCATGCCTGGCTGGAACTGCTTTTTGTCTTGACAGTGTGGTGATGGCAAGATTATACATTTGGCAAGACTATGCATTTGTCAAGACTTGAAAAACAAAAAGACTTTCACTGCACATTGGAAAACAAACAATGAAAATAAAACTTAACAAGCCATTAAAAAATACAAATGAATCTATTCTGAGTTAAAAAACAATTGACAAACATATCAGAAATATCTTGAGGCCGGTCACGGTGGCTCAGCCTGTAATCCCGCACCTTTGGGAGGCTGAGGTGAATGGATTGCCTGAGCCCGTGGGTTCGAGACTCGCCTGGGCAGCGAGACCTCATCTCTACAATAAA
>NW_007239457.1:0-780 GCF_000164805.1 Carlito syrichta
TTTCTGAAACTGAGAAACTTACCAAGTGACTCTATGTACTTCCTAGATAGTGGCAGAGACCAGATTCATTGCTTTATCGATACTTTGCTTAAAAAAGAAATCCCAGTCGGGCTCAGTGGCTCAGCCTGTAATCCCGCGCCTTTGGGAGGCTGAGGTGAGTGGATTGCCTGAGCCTGCGGGTTCGAGCCCCGCCTGGGCAGGCGAGACTTCATCTCTACAATAAATCAAAAAAATTAGCCAGGTGTGGTTGGGCGTGCCTGTAATTCTGGCTACTCAGAAGGCTGAGGCGGAAGGATCGCCGGAGCCCAGCAGGTCGAGGCTGCGGTGGCCAGGAGCGGCCACTGCACTCCAGCCTGGGTGACAGAGTGACAGAGCGAGACCCCAACTCAAAAAAAAAAAAAGAAACCACTCAGACATTCTACTGCAGGACAAATAGCGGCCTATTCCATTCCCTGGGCAAATCTCCTTCACATGCAGACAAGGACAACCCAACCATTTATGGTTTAGCATAATAATCTCTAGTAAACTTTTAGGTTCCTTGCCAACCCTTTGGCTGGCCAGAGTCACAGGAATTTGTGAGTTGCAAATGTCTGAGTTTGTGAATTGCAAATGTCTAACAAGTCTCTTGCAGGAATCCTCCCACCCCAGGGTTAACCTAATCAGCCCTTTGTGACCTATCTGACAAGAATAAATCCCACCATGGCAGTAATCATGTGACTTACCCACCCATCTGCCTGCTGTCCATCACCTGATGTCAATACCTGCGCTTGCCTGCACCTT
>NW_007239458.1:0-958 GCF_000164805.1 Carlito syrichta
CCCCAATCCTTATACCATTCTATCCTCAATTCCCCCGACTGCCCCTCACTTTTCAGTCCTCGACCTTAAAGACGCATTCTTCACCGTCCCTCTGGCAGCGGACTCACAAAACATCTTCGCATTCACGTGGACTGACCCAACATCTCGCCATTCACAAGAGCTCACCTGGACAGTCCTGCCACAAGGATTTCGAGATAGCCCCCACCTGTTCGGTCAAACCTTAGCAGTAGATCTTAAGTCTCTCTCACTTACCAAATCCACCCTTATTCAGTATGTGGACGATCTCCTTCTGTGTAGCCCTTCCTTAGCCGATTCTCAAACGGACACTGCACTCACTCTTAACTTTCTAGCTGAAAAGGGATATCGGGTATCCCCTCAAAAAGTCCAACTGTCTGCCACACAAGTCACATATCTGGGGGTAGCCATCTCACACCGACAAAAGGCCATAACGACGGACAGAAAAGTGCTAATCCAATCCCTAAACATACCCAAGACTAAAGAGGAGATCCAATCATTTTGGGGGCTGGCTGGATACTTTCGGGCGTGGATTCCCAACTTGCCCTACTTGCAAAGCCAATCTATACCCTCATGAAGGGAGACCCCAATGAGCCGCTCCTAACACCCTCCTCTGTCAAACAACCTTTCATTGCCCTTCAGCAAGCCCTTATAAAGGTCCCCGCTCTCCATCTGCCAGACATACACTGACCTTTCATCTTGTATGTGCACGAAAACAAAGGGGTGGCCCTGGGAGTCCTAGGACAGCTTTATGGACAGGTGTTTGCCCCAGTGGCCTATCTCTCAAAGCAGCTAGACCACACCATCCAGGGCTGGGCCTCATGTCTGCGAGCGCTGTCTGCCACCCACATGCTGGTGTGCGAATCCAAAAAACTCACCTTCGGGGCCCCTATCACAGTAACCTACCCCCACCATCTACAGCACCTTTTAAGCTACAAAGGCC
>NW_007239459.1:0-306 GCF_000164805.1 Carlito syrichta
TGTCGGTGTGAGATGGCTACCCCCAGATATGTGACTTGTGTGGCAGACAGTTGGACTTTTTGAGGGGATACACGATATCCCTTTTCAGCTAGAAAGTTTAGAGTGAGTGCAGTGTCCGTTTGAGAATCAGCTAAGGAAGGGCTACACAGAAAGAGTTCGTCCACATACTGAATAAGGGTGTATTTGGTAAGTGAGAGAGACTTAAGATCTGATGCTAAGGTTTGACCGAACAGGTGGGGGCTATCTCGAAATCCTTGTGGCAGGACTGTCCAGGTGAGTTGTTGTGAATGGCGAGATGTTGGGTCA
>NW_007239460.1:0-1838 GCF_000164805.1 Carlito syrichta
GTTAACCTTTGTGCATGGGGATAGATAGGGGTCCTGTTTCAATCTTCTGCATGTGGTCAGCCAATTTTCCCAGCACCATTTACTGAATAGTTTTTCCTCTCCCCATTGGTAGGTGGTGGGGGCTTTGTCGAAGATGAGTTGGTTGAGAAATTGAGGTTTTGCTTCTGGAATCTCAATTCTGTTCCATTGATCTATATGCCTGTTCCTGTACCAATACCAAGCTGTTTTGATGATTGTAGCTTTATAGTAAAGTTTGAAATCTGGTATTGTGATACCACCTGCTTTGTTTTTTTTGCTGAGGATTGTTCTGGCTATTCTTGGATGTTTGTGTTTCCATATGAATTCCTGTGTTGTTTTTTCTAGGTCTGAAAAGAATGTTGTTGGTAATTTAATGGGTATTGCATTGAATTTGTAGATTGCCTTAGGTAAGATGGACATCTTCACAATGTTGATTCTTCCGATCCATGAGCATGGGATATTTTTCCACTTGTTCATGTCGGCTTTGATTTCTTTGAGCAGTGTTTTGTAATTTTCATTGTAAAGGTCTTTCACGTCTCTGGTCAGGAAGATGCCAAGGTATTTCTTTTTTTTTGTGGCTATTGTGAATGGAACTGTGTTTTTTATTTGGGTTTCTGTTTGTTTATTATTGGTGTAGAGAAATGCGATTGTCTTTTGTACATTTATTTTGTATCCTGAGACTTTGCCAAAGGCTTTTATCAATGTAAGGAGACCTTTGACAGATTCTCTTGGGTTTTCAAGGTTCACCATCATGTCATCTGCATAGAGAGATAACTTGACTTCCTCTTTTCCTATTTGAATACCTCTGATAGCCTCCTCTTCTCTGATTGCTTTAGCCAGGACTTCCAATACTATGTTGAACAGGAGGGGAGAGAGTGGGCATCCTTGTCTAGTTCCAGTTTTCAGGGGAATTGGTTCCAATTTTTGTCCATTTAGGAGTATGCTGGCTGTGGGTTTCTCGTAGATGGCTTTTACTATTTTGAGGTATGTTCCCCGTATGCCTAGATGTTCAAGGGTTTTTATCAAGAAGGGGTGCTGGATTTTATCAAAAGCTTTTTCTGAATCTAGTGATATGATCATGTGGTTTTTGTTTTGACATCTGTTGATGTATTTAATTACATTTATGGTTTTACGAATATTGAACCAGCCTTGCATGCCAGGAATGAAGCCTACTTGGTCATGATGGATGATTTTTGCGATGTATTGCTGAATCCGGTTTGCTAGGATCTTGTTGAGAATTTTAGCATCTATGTTCATCAAAGATATTGGCCTGTAGTTCTCTTTCTTTGTTGGATCTTTACCTGGCTTGGGTATCAATGTGATGTTGGCTTCGTAAAATGATTTGGGGAGAGTTCCATCTTTTTCAATCGCCTGGAATACCTTCAGTAGGATTGGTATCAGCTCCTCCTTAAATGTCTTGTAGAATTCTGCTGGAAAGCCATCTGGACCAGGGCTTTTTTTTGTAGGAAGTTTTCTTATTACGTGGTCGATTTCCTTGATTGTTATTGGTTTATTTAGGGTCTCAATTTCTTCTTGTTCCAACCTAGGTAGGTTGTGTGATGTCAGAAAGTCCTCCATTTCCTTCTGGTTTTCAAGTTTGTTTCCATACAAGTGTACGTAGTAGTCTCTAATGATCTTTTGTATTTCTTCAGGGTCAGATGTGACTTCATCTTTTGTGTTTCTGATTATGCTTATTTGGTTTTTTTCTCGTTTTTTCTTGGTCAGTCTGGCTAGGGGACCATCAATCTTGTTTACCCTTTCGAAGAACCAGCTTTTTGTTTCATTGATTTTTTGTATTATCTTTTTGTCTTCTATGTCCT
>NW_007239461.1:0-834 GCF_000164805.1 Carlito syrichta
TCACATAGTATTGGAAGTCCTGGCTAAAGCAATCAGAGAAGAGGAGGCAATCAGAGGTATTCAAATAGGAAAAGAGGAAGTCAAGTTATCTCTCTATGCAGATGATATGATGGTGTACCTTGAAAACCCAAGAGAATCTGTCAAAAGGTCTCTTTACATTGATAAAAGCCTTTGGCAAAGTCTCAGGATACAAAATAAATGTACAAAAGACAATCGCATTTCTCTACACCAATAATAAACAAACAGAAACCCAAATAAAAAACACAGTTCCATTCACAATAGCCACAAAAAAAATGAAATACCTTGGCATCTTCCTGACCAGAGACGTGAAAGACCTTTACAATGAAAATTACAAAACACTGCTCAAAGAAATCAAAGCCGACATGAACAAGTGGAAAAATATCCCATGCTCATGGATCGGAAGAATCAACATTGTGAAGATGTCCATCTTACCTAAGGCAATCTACAAATTCAATGCAATACCCATTAAATTACCAACAACATTCTTTTCAGACCTAGAAAAAACAACACAGGAATTCATATGGAAACACAAACATCCAAGAATAGCCAGAACAATCCTCAGCAAAAAAAACAAAGCAGGTGGTATCACAATACCAGATTTCAAACTTTACTATAAAGCTACAATCATCAAAACAGCTTGGTATTGGTACAGGAACAGGCATATAGATCAATGGAACAGAATTGAGATTCCAGAAGCAAAACCTCAATTTCTCAACCAACTCATCTTCGACAAAGCCCCCACCACCTACCAATGGGGAGAGGAGAACCTATTCAGTAAATGGTGCTGGGAAAATTGGCTGACCACATGCAGGA
>NW_007239462.1:0-573 GCF_000164805.1 Carlito syrichta
CTCCCCCCCATAGTTTCCAGTACCATCAGTCATTTTCTTATAGTATTGCATAGGATGTTCAAGGTCCATTATATGAGTGAGAACATGTGATATTCGGATCTTTGTTTTTGTGAGAGGTCACTCAGTATTATAGACTCCAGTTGCATCCA
Organism: Carlito syrichta; assembly: GCF_000164805.1. Lineage (NCBI taxonomy): Eukaryota > Metazoa > Chordata > Mammalia > Primates > Tarsiidae > Carlito > Carlito syrichta. Next base: position 150 of record NW_007239462.1, read on the forward strand.
GGTTGCAGCAAAATTCATGATTTTGTTCTTTTTTGTGGCTGCGTAGTATTCCATCGTGTATATGTACCACATTTTTTTTTAATCCAGTCCTCTATTGATGGACAGCATGGTTGTTTCCAGGTTCTTGCTATTGTGAACAACGCTGCGATAAACATACGTGTGCAGGTATCTTTTTTATAGAGTGATTTGTCTTCTTCAGGGTATATTCCCAGTAGGGGGATTGCAGGGTCATATGGAAGGTCAATTTTTAGAGCTTTTAGGAATCGCCACACTGCTTTCCACAGAGGTTGCACTAGTTTACACTCCCACCAACAGTGTAGAAGTGTTCCCTTTTCACCACACCCTCTCCAGCAGCTGTTATTTTTTGAGTTGTTGATAATTGCCATTCTGACTGGAGTTAGGTGGTATCTCAGTGTGGTGATGA
>NW_007239463.1:0-904 GCF_000164805.1 Carlito syrichta
AGCTGACATAACTTGCTAGCAAACAAGCTATCTAGCTCTCTAGCAAGGTGACTTAACTAGGTACCTAACTGGCTAGTTATTTGACTAGCTGACTTAATTATCTAACTGACTAGTTAGTTGATTTATCTAGCTATTTGACAAGCAACCTGACTAGCTAGTTGATTTAACTAGATAGCTGAATAGCTAGCTGATATGTTAGCTGACTTAACTAGCTAGCTGGCTAGGTAGCTAACATAACTAGCTGACTAGCTAGTTGGTTGGCTAGCTGGCTAGCTAGCTTACTTAACTAGCTAGCTACATTGTTGGCTAGATGGCTGGCAGTTGGCTTAACTTGCTAGCTACCTCGTTGGCTAGCTGACTAGGAAGCCCAGCTAGCTAGATAGCAGACTGTCCACCTGGCTAGCCAGTTGGCTTAAATAGCCAGCCATCTGGCTGAACAGTGGGATAGAAATCTGGCTTAACTAGCCAGCCACCCTGGTGTTCATCTGCCTAGAGAGACAGCTTAATTATCTGGCCACCTACCTGACCAGCCTGCTACCCAGCCATCTGAATATGCCAGACACCATGCTAGACAGCTGGCTAACCAGCTGACTTAACTAGCTATCTTAATTTGATGGCCATCTGGCTAGCCAGCTTGCTTAACTAGCTATCCACCTAGCTAGCCAGTTGGCTAACCAGCTCACTTAATTCACTGACTTAGCTAGATAATCAGCAGGCTAGCCAGCTGATTTAATTAGCTAGCTACCTACATACACAGGTGGCTACCCAGCTGAATAACTAGCTGACTTAACCAGCTAGACAACTGGCTAGCCAGGTGAATTAACTATGTAGCTATCTAGCTAGCAATTTGGCTTGCCACTTGGAGTTACTAGCACATTTATCCAGGTAGTCAGTTGGCTACCAA
>NW_007239464.1:0-880 GCF_000164805.1 Carlito syrichta
AACAGGCACTGCAGACACTAATAAGGGGGAAGGGACCTAAGGTTCAGAAACTACCTGCAGGGTACAATGTTCACTATCTGGGAAATGGGCTGCCTGAGACCCAGTTCCCACCACTACACAATATGTCCATGTGACATGTACTCATGTATACCCCCCAAATCTAAAATTTTTAAATTGAATAGAAAAAAAAAGATCACTCCATCTATTTGAATACATATCTGCTCATTAAGCAACTTTTAAAAATCTTTTTTTTTTTTTTGAGTTGGAGTCTCACTCGGTCGCCCAGACTGGAGTTCAGTGGTCGCTCCCGGCCACCGCAGCCTCGCCTGCTGGGCTCCGGCGATCCTTCCGCCTCAGCCTTCCAAGTAGCCGGAGTTACAGGCATGCGCTACCACACCCAGCTGATTTTTTGCTTTATTGTAGAGATGAGGTCTCGCTGCCCAGGCGGGTCTCGAACCCACGGGCTCAGGCAATCCACTCACCTCAGCCTCCCAAAGGCGCGGGATTACAGGCTGAGCCACCGAGCCCGGCTAAAAAATCATTTTTAATTGTGGTAAAACACACATGACAGAAAATTTACATCTTAAACATTTTATGTGTGTAATTCAGGGGCACTGAGGGCATTCATATTCTTGTATAACCACCAACACCTCCCATCTCCAGAACTCTATCTTAGAAAATGAAAAGTATGGACTCATTAAACAATAACTCCACATGCACACCTCCCCTGACTTCTGGAAGATACCATTCTACTTTTTTCTCTCCATAAACTTGACTATCCTAGGTACCTCACATAAGTAAAATCGCACAAAAGTTGTCTTTCTGTGTCTGGCTTTTTTCACCTAGCATAATGCCCTCAAAGTTCATTAATGTTGTAGCG
>NW_007239465.1:0-3026 GCF_000164805.1 Carlito syrichta
AGGAAGGAACGAAGGAAGGAAGAGAGAAAAAATCCATTCTCCTATAAACCTTCTGCCCTCAGTCCTTCCCCCCACGCCTCCCTCACATGTGACGGCCCTCCAATCTCAGCACCTTCCAGGCAGAACCCCCCAAATGACTGCCCCCGCTTTTGTGCGGTTGTTCCCAAGGCTCCCTGGCCATGTTCATGCCAGCTCTCCTCTCCAAAATGAGAAAAGTGCCCCAGTTAAGCCGAGTTTCTGACTTGACAGTGAGGACCTTTTACCAAGGAAGTACAGGGACACATCCCTTGCCTGAGTTCATTTCTTCCCCCAATTTTTCCTGGCTCAAAAGCCAGTTGCCAATTGAACACACCTCATGCAGGTGATAATCTGTGTACGATTCTGATGTTTTGGAGAGAGGTTCTGGCTCTGTGGCCCTGGCTGGGGTCCGGGGACATGACCATCATTCACTACGAGTCTCAAAATCACGGGCTCCAGTGATCCTCTCTCCTCCACCTCTGGAGTGGTGGGAAGGACGGATACCATGACTCCAGATCACCTATTTTTGATGGGTGCATAGTGGGGATCTCCCTGCATGGCCCGGGCTGACCTTGCACTCCTGGGCTCCAGTCATCCTTCTGCCTCAGCCTTGCAAGGCACTGGGATTCCAGGAGTGGGCCGCCATGCTCAGGCTTCAGTTTTGTTTTCTACAGAGGATCGAGGCTGGGCTGGGGGTTCTTCTCATTATTCCAGTGCATTTGGAGGCCATGGCCAGTGGCCAGCCAAAGTCTGCGGGTCTGAGAAGTGCCTGGGCCACTCAATAAAACCTCGTCTCCTCCCTCCATCCCAAATGAGCCTGGCGTGGTGGAATGTTCCTGTCATTCCGTCTCCTCGGAAATCTGGTGGGGAAGGCTAGCTGGAGCCAGGCAAGCCAAAGATCTGCTGGCTGGGAGCTAGCTACCAGCCTCCAGCCTGGATGACAGAGTGAGACTGACTCAAAAAAAAAGACAGAAAAGAAGAGCATTCATTCATGCATGGAGTTGGGATCATTCTTAACAGACAGAGATCATGGGAGAAAGAGGCCTCAGCATTGGGCGTAGAGTTCTCAAAAGATGGTGGATTGGCAGACATTTGGGCTGTGGCTTTGGGAGGGGAAGAGGGGTACTGCTTTGGCCCAGGAGTTCAAGACCACCTGGGCCATGTAACGAGATTCCGTTGCTCCCCAGAACTCAAACCCTCTAGTCACACATGGTGGCACTTGTGGTCCCAGCTACATGGAATGTGGAAAATTACATCCTGTGGCATGACTTTGTGTCGTCCCTGCTGACAAAACATGAGTCCAGGCCGAGCACTGTGGCTCGTGGCCATCAGCCCCACACCCTGGGATGCCAAAGCAGGAGACTGCCTGAACCCAGGAGTCAAGAGACTAGCCCTGGTTTGTGGCCAGACCTAGTCTTGGTGAGAGGTCCCTAAAATCGAGTTAGACATGGTTGCCCCTGGAGTCCTGGCTGCTTGGAGGCTGAGCCAGAAGGACAGCCTGAGCCCTGCTGGTCGAGGCCCCATTAGCCACGATCATGCCACCGCACCCCAGCCCGACTGACTCAGACTCCAGCGACAAAAAAGATGCTTCCCACGTGCATCACCATGGGTACCCATCGTTCCCCAGAGAGAGGTCCGCATGGGTGGGGGACGATGGAGTTATTGGTAGAGGAAGGGGTCCTCCCCATGCTGGAACCTGGTCTGGCTGCAGCATTGCCAGACTGCCTTGATTGCTCTGTGCTCGACCACTGCCCAAGCTTGGGGCCATCTGTTCTGTGAGCTCACACACATCTTTGCTATTGGACGTGAGTGTGGAACGTGGAGGCAGTCCTTATGGGACGTGTGACCAAAGGCATGGGAAGGACATGCCTGGTGGCCACCTTTGAAACATCCCACGAATGACAGCCCAGAAAGTACCTTTTCATCTCCCATATCTGAGGGTGATTCCTCACTCTGGGTGGTAGGGGTGGTGGCGGTGGTAGTGATTATTATTATTTGGAGTTGGATGCCACTCTGTCACCCAGGCTGGAGCACAGGGGCGCCCTCATGGCCACCACTGACTTTACCTGCCAGGTTCAGGCGATCCTTTCACCTCGGCCCCCTGAGTGTCTGGGACTACAAGCCTGTGCCATCACACCTGGCTAATCTTTGGATTATTTTTATGGACTAGACGAGGTCTTGCCCAGTGTCCTGGGCTGTTTTTGAACCCCCAGGCCCAGGCCATCCACTCTCTTGGGGCTCCAAAGGGCCGGGATGCTGGGCTGAGCCCCTAATCCAGCCTATGGTTGTGGTGTTGGTGGTAGTTGATACTATTATTACGAGTCAGAGTCCCACTGTGTTGTCTAGGCCAGAGTGCAGGGGCCTGCTCTCAGCCACCATGGCCTCCAACAGCAGGGCTCCAGCGACTCTCCCCCCACAGTCTCTTGAGTGGCCAGAACGACTGGCATGCCACACACTCTTGGATGATTTTTTGGCTTCTAGTCGAGAGGAAGTCTCGCCAAGTGCCCGGGCTGATCTCGAACCTGAGGGCTCTGTCCATCCTCCCACCGTAGCCTCCCACAATGCCAGGATGACAGGCCTGAGCCACTGCATCTGGCCTGCCCACATGTCTTGGGACCCACTGCAAGGAACGCTCCCTTCTGATGACTCGGGACTCTGGTGAGGTCAGCCACAGGCAACCGCCTAGCCCTCCCCAGGGGGAGCATCTGAGGCAGGGGCGTGTCACTGCTGGGGCATCCACCCATCCACCTGCCTTGTTCCCCAGAGTGGACCTGCTCACCCCTCCCAAGGGCTGCCTCGGGGAAAGGGAGGGCTTGATTATCAAACCATTGGAGGAGCAGGATGGCCTAGTGACTCATGCCTGTCTCCTCAGCACTCAGGAAGTCTGAGACGGGAAGATGGCTGGAGCCCGGGAGCTCGAGACCAGGTTTGACACTATAGCAAGACCCCATCATGAACCCAAGCAAACCCAACAAACCTTGGGTGAGACATCACTGGGATGATCGCCT
>NW_007239466.1:0-917 GCF_000164805.1 Carlito syrichta
AGCCTTTGCAAATGCTTTACTTTTTGCAAGTAAAAAAAGTATGGACATTACTTCTCAGTTATTTCCATATAATTGCACCAAAAAAAGCTCTCTAAAGACTCCAATGAGCCTCAAAAAATGATTACCTTAACAAAAAGAAAAGCAAATATCAATATTTACTAAGCCTCTGCTATATTTGGAGTACAATCACATAAACAATCACAGCACAACTTCAAAATGATATTCTGTTATTAATTGCCAAGGAACAGATTGCCACAGGAAGACAAGGAGAATGTACCTGACATACCCAAGATTATATGCCCCCAACAGTGAAAATGTATGTGGAACCAGGTCATGTGTCCAGGTCCTGTGCTCAGTGCCTACATGACTGCTGCCTCCCACAGAGAGGGGGATGACTAAAAAGCATGCCTCAAATGATCACCATTTCACTCGATCCCTGTGAAAATCCATTAAAAACTATGATCATGTTCGTTCTCTAGGTGGGGGACTGGAGCTCACAGAGACTGATCTCCAGTGAAAACCAGGGAGTTACAGCACTGCCATCATCAGTGGGGCAGGAGGGCAACAGAATGCAGCAGGACAAAAAGCACACAAAGTTTAAAAATGTAAAGTGACAGAGAGGGGCTAAAAACAGTTAAAATTATTTATTTTAAAGATCAACCTGCAGGCTCCAAATCTGATAGACATGAGGCTTGAGAAAACTAAACAGCCTTTACTAGTTAGCAGCAAAGTATGCTGCTAAAAGGAAGAGAATGTTTGAACAAAGATGGATAAAGGTGCTTTCCTGGAAATGCAAGATAGTAACCAATTCACAAACTTACTCCAAATCCTCTCTTTGTGAAGTCATCAGTTTACAACCCCTGCTTGTTAAGCACATCCTGGAGACAATTTGTTCTTTGAAAATCTGATTTTGCTAA
>NW_007239467.1:0-863 GCF_000164805.1 Carlito syrichta
TTTAGCAGCATACTTTGCTGCTAACTAGTAAAGGCTGTTTAGTTTTCTCAAGCATCATGTCTATCAGATTTGGAGCCTGCAGGTTGATCTTTAAAATAAATAATTTTAACTGTTTTTAGCCCCTCTCTGTCACTTTACATTTTTAAACTTTGTGTGCTTTTTGTCCTGCTGCATTCTGTTGCCCTCCTGCCCCACTGATGATGGCAGTGCTGTAACTCCCTGGTTTTCACTGGAGATCAGTCTCTGTGAGCTCCAGTCCCCCACCTAGAGAACGAACATGATCATAGTTTTTAATGGATTTTCACAGGGATCGAGTGAAATGGTGATCATTTGAGGCATGCTTTTTAGTCATCCCCCTCTCTGTGGGAGGCAGCAGTCATGTAGGCACTGAGCACAGGACCTGGACACATGACCTGGTTCCACATACATTTTCACTGTTGGGGGCATATAATCTTGGGTACGTCAGGTACATTCTCCTTGTCTTCCTGTGGCCATCTGTTCCTTGGCAATTAATAACAGAATATCATTTTGAAGTTGTGCTGTGATTGTTTATGTGATTGTACTCCAAATATAGCAGAGGCTTAGTAAATATTGATATTTGCTTTTCTTTTTGTTAAGGTAATCATTTTTTGAGGCTCATTGGAGTCTTTAGAGAGCTTTTTTTGGTGCAATTATATGGAAATAACTGAGAAGTAATGTCCATACTTTTTTTACTTGCAAAAAGTAAAGCATTTTGCAAAGGCTATGGCCACGTCAATCTAGCTAGAGGCATACTTGGTCTTGCACCAGTGCTACACTTTGAAATGTTTGCTAAAGCATAGAAGCAAAATATGCTGCTACAAGAAAGGAATGTTGAACAAAGA
>NW_007239468.1:0-805 GCF_000164805.1 Carlito syrichta
TCTCACTTTGTCGCTCAGGCTGAAGTACAGTTACATGTTCACAGTCACCATAAACTCCACCTTCTGTACTCAGGTGATCCTTCCGCCTCAGCCTTCCAAGTAACTGGAACTATAGGCATACGCTGTGACACCTGGCTAATTTTTTAGTTTATTGTAGAGACGAGGTCTCGCCAAGTTGCACAGGCTGGTCTCGAACCCCTGAGCTCAGGCAATCCTCTCACCTCCACTTCCCAAAGTGCTGGGATTACAGGCGTGAGCCACCCTGCCTGGCTTGTACCTGAGAGTTCTTTAAGGAATATAACTCACTACACGCTTTGGCTATTGTTTTGGTGAAACTGTGGTACCTCTAGCCTTTCTTGACTTTAGAGAATCCCTGACCCCTCCTCATTCATGGTACCCCTGGTCTGTGGTAGTTGGGTCCACTCATACATTATCACCCACCCTGTGGTGAAGCTGAGATTTGGTGTACACACCAGGTGTAAATTCATTTTTCTTAAAATGTCATTGCAAAAAGGCAAAGGGATAGCATTTTCTTTTATTGTTAGGTGGTCCTTAAGCATCCTTTGAGGGGTAAAGCAGTCTTTGAAAAAGCAAATTTTATACATAAAGAAACGGAGAATAAAAACCTTGCCTAATTTGGTAGTTGCGCCCCTAAGCACCTTGCCTCCATTTAAGTGTTGAGGAAATAGCTGGAATTCAATTAGCAGGATGGAAAACCATGCTACTGACCACAGAACTAGCTTCGCTGTCCGTGTATATCTTCTTGGCCGTGTACCAAACTTGGTCTAACTTCTCCTGCCAAGGA
>NW_007239469.1:0-830 GCF_000164805.1 Carlito syrichta
CCTCCAGCTCTCTCCCCGGCCCGGCACCCGGCACCGCAGGTCGCACAGGGAGGCTCTGAGCGCCCGCCCCTCAGAGACACCGGTTCCATTACTGGCTGAATACTCTGTAGGGTCCCAGTGCCACTCTCGTCATTTACAGCCTGCCTTTTGGAACTTTGGAGCTCTGGAACTCCGGGTCCACCCTGGCTGAGGCACACAGCGTGAGACCCCAAGCCAGAGGACCCAGACAAGCGGAGAAAAACAGACCTGCTTAAACTGCCTTGCCATTCTCCAGGCAGAGACTTCCATTGCCCCGCCCACCTAGCAACAAACTTTACCTCAGCTTTTAAGGCAACAGTGTGAAACAGGAGACAAAGCCCCACCCCTATGCTGCAACGAAAAACAAAAGGGAGAGGCTGGAATCGGAGATCACAGAAGTGACTCTAGTCTGATCGCTTATTTTGACCTATGATTTTATCATTGAAACTGTTGGTCTAGATTACGTTTGGTGTTTACCTTCTGACTTATACTGTTTCTTGATTTTTTTGGCCTGTCTCTGTTTAGCTATCAGTATTCTTTAGGGAATCTTTCTTACCTGTCTTTTTTCACTTCTTCCCAGCCCTGTGTCTCTCTCTCACCTGATAGTTGGTATGTATATCTGTTTTCCCTCTTGCACTTCTCCCTTTCGCTTATTTTGACTTATGATTTTATCATTGTAACTGTTAGTTTAGATCACGTCTGTTGTTGACCTTCTGACCTACACTGTCTCTCGATTTTATTGACCTGTGTCTGTGTAGCTATCAGTACTCCTTAAGGCAATCTTTCTTACGTGTCTTTCTTCACTTCTTCCC
>NW_007239470.1:0-1036 GCF_000164805.1 Carlito syrichta
AACCAGAGCTAAGAAGGATCCTTCACACTGCTTTCCTGATAAGTAAATCAAATGATTTATTAGGAACGCATTTTGCACAGTGCTTAGTATAAAAAGAAGTAACTGTTAACAACTCCGTCTCCAAGTTCCTACTTCAGTCTTTGTTACCTATCCATGTTTCAGTCCAGTTGTCCTTCAGTGTCTTCAGGGGATAGGTCCCAGGACTCCCTTCCAATATGGATATTCAAGTATACTCAAGTCTCTTGTATAAGATGGTAAAGTGTTTGCCTGTAACCTACACACACGTTACTATATTCTTTAAATCTGCTCTAGATGACTTGGAATATCTGATGCTATGAAGATAGTCATTATGCTACATTGTTTAGGGAATAATAATAAGGAAAAATAGTACATGTTCACCTCAAGCGCAGTATTTCTTTCCAAATGTTTTCCATCCACAGTTGTTTGAATCATTAGCTGCAGAACCCACAGATACAGGTTCACTGAGTATTGGCATATGGTGGAGATATTGTGAGCTTGGTTTCAGACCACCACAATAAAACACCCATTTGGGGGGGTTTCTTAGCACACAGGAAATTTTTATCTACCCTATGTCCAACAAAGTGTAGATAACTTAGTTTGAAGATACTTTATTGCTAAAAAAGGCCAATGATTACCTAAGCCTTCAGCAAGTCATAACCTTTTTGCTGAGGGAGGATCTTGCCTTGACATTGATGGTTGCTTACTAATCAGGATGATGGTTGCTGAAGCTTGAGATTTGTAAGATAATTCCTTAAAATCAGACAACAGTGATGTTTGCCTCATAGATGGACTCTTCTTTGCATGAAAGGTTTTTCTGCAGCATGCCATTTTGTTTGATCATGCTACCCACAGCAAGACTTCATTCAAAATTGAAGTCAACACTCTCCTCTCCAACCCTGACACTGCTTTATCAACTAAGTTTATAAAGTATTCTCAATGCTTTGCTGTCGTTTCAACAATGCTGGCAGTATTTTCACCATGAGTTTTCATCTCAAGAGACCACTTTCATTGCTCA
>NW_007239471.1:0-890 GCF_000164805.1 Carlito syrichta
ATTTCCTTTAAGAATGTCTATGTTGCACTCACAACTTGGCTGAAAGGTGGGCCCAGGAGATCTTGTTTTCAGCTTATTTTGACTTTTGGCCTCTCTTGGCTTTCGACATGCCTTCTTCACTAAGCTCTATCTTTTCTAGCTTTTGATTTACAGTGAGACACATTCAACTCTTCCTTTCCCTGGAACACAGAGGCCATGGTAGGGTTATTAATTGGCCTAATTCAATATTATTGTGTCTCAGGGAATAGGGAGCCTGAGCAGTGGGAGAGAGACAGGGAAATGGCTACTCAGTGGCACAGTCAGAACCCACACCACAGTTATTGATTAAATTCACTGTCTTATATGGGTGTGGTTCGTGGCACCCAAAACAATGCAGTAGTGACATCCAAGACCACTGATTACTGGATATATAACAATACTAGATATATACTAATAATGAAAAAGTTTGACATATTATAAGAATTTTCAAAATGAGACACAGAGATATGAAGTGAGCACAGACTGTTGGAGAAATCGTACCCACAGGATTGCATGATGCAAGGTTGGCTTGATCTTCAATTTGTAAGAAATGCAGTACCTGTGCAGAGCTGTGACATGAAAGTCAATAAAACAAGGTGCACCTATGCTCCTCAAGAGCTTGATCTCCCAGTCCAGGGCTTAATCCAGCCCCTCCACTGATAGAACAAAGCCCACATGGAGGGAGGCCTTTGTGTGTTAGGAAAGCTCCGTTTCCTGCCAGAGGAACACCTCTCTGCCTTTGAGTGGAGGAACCTGAAGACCTCCCCACCAGGTGGGATGGCAAGAGGTGCGTGATGGTTGAACCCTTTGTGGTCCTGATAGCAGGTGTGTCTTTGGGATATGGTGGGGCAGAGCCTCAGTGTCCTGGGGGT
>NW_007239472.1:0-1425 GCF_000164805.1 Carlito syrichta
TCGTAAGAAAGAATAAGGAATGTGGGTGACATGTTTTCTCAATCTCCAAAAAATATACGGCGTCTTCCTAATATCTAAACAAAAATCAAGCTCTCGAAGCATGTATCTCTGAACAGGAGTAGTCATATACATGTAACTGCATGGCTGTTGTTAAAAATAAGGAATCTGGGTATATGAGTCCTCAGTCCTGAAAATCTACAGGACATCTTGCTGACAGCTAAAGAAGAAACAGGGATTTGAGGCATGAAAGAGGGTAATAGCATTCCTCATATACAGGAAACTTCATGGCCTCTTGCGAATAAAACAGAAAAATCTGTTTTACACGGTTCCTCTATCAAAATATCTACATGACTTCTTACTAAGGGATTAACAAGAATCAGGGTTTCGATACAAGAATCAAGGTAAAGAGAGTCCTCACATACAGGACAATGCATGGCTTCCAAATAAGTACGAATAAAGAATCATTGTTGTAGGCACTCTAAATCCAAAAAATTCCCAGGTTGTCTGCGAATGGGACAAACAAGAAACAGATCTTCGAGCACCCCAAATGTTTCAGAGCAATTAAGCATTCAGATATTATGAATCGGTCATTTCAGGACTCCAGCAACATTCCGGTCCTCTTAAAAGTTGTAAATGGTATTGGGCACTCCAAGTCCATTATGTTCCTCAGAACAACTAAGGCCGGATTCCTGGACAAAAGGAATCTTCTTGCCATATTTGGATCTAACTCTGTTCTTAAGGTGAACCCTGTAATCCATCCCTTTCCGTGTCTCTTTTTATTTTTAGAAGGAACAAGTTTTAAGCACTTACCAAATGTTGACTACATACTATTAATGGTAACAAGGAATCATGGAATCCACAATCCTAGGAAACTTCTGGGTATCTGTCTTTTGAAAAACTGAAAATTGGAATCCAAATCGACAGGAAAAATCAGGGCATCTTACTGAGAATTAAAAGGAAATTCGGTCTTAGGAGTTCTTAATTTCCGGAATCTACAGGGCCTCTTGATAAGGTTTAATCACCAATCTGGGCTTTTGGGTCACTACATTTTCAGAGCTACTTGCTCCGTTGATACGCTAAATCTGTCATTATAGATCCTCAGGATCTTTCTGGTCCTCTTGTTAGTTGTAATAAAGGATTTGGCGCTAGAAATCCTTTGGTTTCCTGGGACCATCTACGACCATAATCATATTCCCCAGAATCAACAGGTATATTGGTACAAAATACTTCGATTCAGGTGACCTCAAATTACAGAAAATTCTTGTGGCTGGGCAGGTAGGAATTTGGACTTTGGGTGAGGAATATTCCACATTTTGGGAAGGTCTTGTGAAGGGAAACCAGGAATCTTGGATTCCAGTTCCTAAAGAACATTATGGACGTCTTTCTATTGATATTCACAAAACTGGAATTGTCGGTCACCAGGAA
>NW_007239472.1:1670-5119 GCF_000164805.1 Carlito syrichta
TCCTCACATAAAGGAACTTCACTGCCTATTGCTAAGTAAGAAGAAGGAATCTGCGTTACTCGGGTCCTTGATCCCAAAAAAGCTTAAGGTCATCTTGCTATGGGCTAAACACGAATCATGGTGTATTTGAGTATGAATCAGGAAAATGGAGTCCTTATTTACAAGCAACAACATAACCTTTTGATAAGAAAGAATAAGGAATCTGAGTTACACGAGTTCTTCATTTCGAATTCTACAGAGCATCTTGGAAACTTCTAGAATAATCAGTGTTTCGAAGCAGGACGTTTCTATTGAGAGCCCTAATATACAGGAAAATATACAGCACCTTGCCAAGGAAGAAAAAGAATCAGGGTTATAGCAGTCCTCAGTTCTTAAACTCAACAGGCCATCTGTTGTGGGCTAAACAAGAATCAGGGTTTAGAAGCTGGAACATAGGTTATAGCAATCCTCATATTCAGAATCTATATGATCTCTTGCTAAGGAGAACTAAGAAAAATCATTTGCACGGTTCCTCCCTCACAGTATATACATGACATCTTCCTAATGGCAAAACAAGAATCAGGGTTTCCAAACAGGATTCTGGGGAAAGGGAGTTCTCATATACAGGACATTACATGGCCCCTCGGTAAAGAAGAATAAGGAAACTGTGATACACAAGTCCAGAATCCGAAAAATTCTCAGGGTGTCTTGATGTGGTTTAAACAAGAATCAAGGCTTCGAGCTCGTCTCATGTTTCAGAGATATTTGGCTTGTGGGTATTATGAATCAGTCATTTCAGGACTCCAGCAACATTATGGTCTTCTTGAGAGTTGTAATCAGGTATCTGGTACTAAAAATCCCTTAATTTCCTCGGAACAATTAAGGTCAGACTACCAGAAAGAAAGTATCATATTGCTGTATTTGGATGTAACTTTGGTCTTAAGATGAACTTGGTATCCTTACATTTCCATTTGTACTTTATTTGTAGAGGGGCTGAGGGTTTTGCAATTGCCAAAAATTTAGTACGTATTATTAAAATGTAACCAGGATCCATGGATTCCACGTCCCTAGGAAACGTGGGCATCTGCATATTTGTACACAGAGTTTTGGAATCCACACGGACAGGGAAATTCAAGGAATCTTGCTTAGATCGGAAGGGAATCTGGTTCTTGGAGGTCTCTATCACCTAAATCTACAAAGTCTCTTGATATGGTTTAATCAGCAATCTGGGCTTCTATGTCGCCAGATTTTCAGTGTGTCTTTTGAAAAGGGACCAGGAATCTTCGGTTCCAATTCCTCAAGTAATTCATGGGAGTCTTTCTCTTGATATCCAAGCAACTGAAATTCTAGGTCACCAGGAAATATCTTGACGTCTTGCAGAGAATGATGCAGGGATATCAGTAATGGGAGTCCTCATATACAGAACACTACACGACCTGTTGCTACGGAAGAATAAGGAATCTTGTTTACACGAGGACTCCATCCCAAAAACCTAAAGACCGTCTTGCTAAGAGATATGGTTCTCAATCTCCAAAAAAGTATATGGCGTCTTCCTAAGATCTAAACAAAAATCAAACTTTCAACGCATGTATCTGTGAACAGGAGTACTCATATACAGGTAACTGCATGGCTGCTGCTAAAAATAAGCAATCTGAGTTATATGAGTCCTCAGTCCTGAAAATTTACAGGGCACTTTGCTGACGGTTAGAGAATAATCAGGGATACGAGATATGAGTGTGGTTAATAGCAATCCTCATATACAGGAAACTACATTTGCCTCTTGGTAATAAAAGAGTAGTAATTCTGTTTTCCACGGTTCCTCTATCAAAAAATCTACAAGACTTCTTACTAAGGGCTAAATAAGAATCAGTGTTTTGAAACAGGAATCCAGTGAAGAGAGACCTTACATACAGGACACTACATGGCCTCCAACTATGTGCAAATAAAGAATCATTGTAGTACTCGTCCTCAATCAAAAAAATTCCCAGATTGTCTGCTATGGAACAAACAAGAAACAGATCTTCGTGCTCCCCAAATGTTTCAGAGCAATTTAGCATTCGGATATTATGAATCTGTCATTTCAGGACTCCTGAAACATTCTGGTCCTCTTAAAAGTTGTAAATGGTATAGGGCACTCCAAGTCCGTTAGGTTCCTCAGAACAACAAGGCCATATTTCAGGACAAAAAGAATCTTCTTGCCATATTTGGATGTAATTCTGGACTTAAGGTGAACCATGTAATACTTCACTTTTCGTGTCTCTTTTCATTTTGAGACGGGAAAAAGGTTTTGCACTTGCCAAATGTTTAGTACGTACTTTTAATGGTAATCAGGAATCATGGAATGCATGAACTTAGGAAACATCTGTGCATCTGTCTTTAGATATACTGAATTTGGAATCTAAATTGACAGGAAAAATCAGGGCATCTTACTGAGAATAAAAAGGAAATCCGGATCTAAGAGTTCTCATTTTCTGGAATCTACAGGGCCACATGATAAGGTTTAATCGGCAATCTTCTGGGTCCCCATATTTTCAGAGCTACTTGCTCCGTGGATACGCTAAATCTGTCATGACAGACTCTCAGGATCTTTCTGATCATCTTGTTAGTTGTAATCAAGGATTTGGCCCTAGAAATCCTTTTGATTCCTGGGACCATCTGCGACAATAATTATATTCCCCAGAATCAAAAGGTATATTGGTACAAAATTCCTCGATTTATGTGACCTCAAAGTACAGAAAATTCTTGTGACTGGGCAGGTAGGAATTGGGGTTTTGGGTTTGGAATATTCCACATTTTGGGACGGTCTTGTGAAGGGGAACCAGGAATCTTGGATTTCAGTTCCCAAAGAAAACTATGGACGTCTTTCTCTTGATATCCAAAAAACGGGAAGTCTCGGTCGCCAGGAACAGTCTCGGCATCCTGCAGAATGAAGAAGTAAGCTGGGTAATGGAGGTCGTCATATACAGGAAACTACACGTCAAATTGTTCAAGGAAGTATAAGGAATCTTCCTTATATGAGTCCTCAATCCCACAAACTACAGGCCGACTTCCTAAGACGTAACAACTAATCTGGTTTTTGAAGTAGGAATCTGGGTAATGGGAGTCTTCACAAAAAGAAAACGCCACTACCCATTGCTAAGTAAGAATGCGGAATCCGCGTTACTCAGGTCCTCAATCCCAAAAAAGCTTAAGGTCATCTTGCTATGGGCTAAACATGAATCACGGTGTTTTCGAACATGAATCTGGAAAATGGATTCCTTATTTACAGGCAACTCCATTACCTTTTGCTAAGATCGAATAAAGAATCTGGGCTACACGAGTCCTCAATCCCAAAAATCTACAGAGCATCTTGGAATTTTCCAAATACAATCAGAGTTTCGAAGTAATATGTATCTATTGAGAGTCCTAATATACAGGAAAATACACAGCCACTTGCCAAGGAAGAAAAATAATCAGGGTTATAGCAGTCG
>NW_007239473.1:0-14169 GCF_000164805.1 Carlito syrichta
ACAGAAGGGATGGGAAGTTTGCAGGACTGATACTACAATATGCATTTTGAAGAGGTCTTCTTAAAGCAGTGAACTGACCCCAAATTGTAAGGAAAGCATGCACTCTGCCTGCCACATGCAAGTCTTGGAAATAGTACTAGTAATCTACACTCACACCTTCGTAACTTTTGTAAATTTCGTGTATTATCTTAATTTAATGTTTTTGCTTTATTGCATAGTTAGTCTGTATTTTGAATTTCACCTCCCCATCATTTACAATCTCATCCCATTGGGTTTTATCCTCCTAGTTTTATTTATTTTATTTATTTATTTATTATTGAGTTGGAGTCTCACTCCATCACCCAGAGTGGCTGCTCCCGGCCACCGCAGCCTCGACCTGCTGGGTTCCGATGATCCTTCCACCTCAGCCTTCCGAGTAGCTGGAACTACAGGCAAGCACTACCACGCTAGGCTAAGTTTTTGATTTATGGTAGAGATGAGGTCTTGCCAAGTTGCCCAGGTGGGTCTCAAACATGCGGGCTCAGGCAATTCACTCACCTCAGCCTCCCAAGGCTAGGGATTACAGGTTGAGTGACTGAGCCCGGCTTATCCTCCTAATTTTATATTGGGTGCCAACTCTGAATGCAATAAGAAAACAATAGAGTGGTTTCTCAAAAAGTTAAAAATAAAACTATTATTTGATCTAGAAATTTCATTTTTGGTTATATATATTAAAAAATCAGTATCTCAAAGCAATATTTACACTCTTACAGTCATGAGAGCATTATTTTCAATAGTCAAGATCTGAAAATAATCTGTGTCCACCAATGAATGAATCAACCCAGAAAATGCCACACACACACATACACACACACACACACACACACACACACACAGTGGAAAATTACTCAGCATAGTTTTTTTAAAAATAAGAAAATATTTTCTTATTTGTGATAACATGAGTGAACCTGGAAGATATCATACTAAGTAAACAATGAAAGAAACAGCTAAATTTATAGAAGAAAGGGTAGAAGGGTGATTTGCCATCAACTGGTGGAAAGGGGTAGGAATGGGAAGATGATCTTCAAATGATCTCACTCATAAGTGGACTTTGAACAACTACTTTAATACTATAACAAAAGGATTGACAGAAGCAGAAAACTGGGGGGAGGGAGGCAGGGGGGTGGAATTGACAGCAGTAGAAATCTTCCTGGGGGAGGGTGGAACACTTCATCAACAAGGGTAACTGTACAACGAATATTTGTAAAGCTAACCCTGAATTGTACCCGGCAATTTTAAAATTAAAAAGAAAAAATTAAAGTTAAAAAAATTGTAGAAACTTATTACGGTAAGGTCTCTGCTGATCTGAGATCTTACAACTTTAAAAATACACTAACAAAACACAGAAGTGCGAGCATATTTATAAACATAAAAACATGAAATTGACTTTTTATGTGATGAAAAAGTGAATTGATAAGTTTTTGCAAAGTCAGTATTGCGTTTGATATATAAGTGAAAACAAGTCAAACTGTTTATAATATGTTAATGTGCACTTAGAATAAATATAGTAGGGTATTAAATGCTCCATTTCTAGTGTAAGAAATAATAGAGCCATTGAAAATATACATATGTGTATATTATAAATATTGCTTTTATCTGGTTTTTATGTATCTTCAATATTACTTTTGTTGAGAAATAACTGCATTGCATGTTTTATATATTTTTATGCACATGAATTTGCTTTTAAAGTCAGAATCAGTCACCCTAAAATTTAAATTTAAGGGTTTATTGAATATTTGAATAAATATAAATCACCTTGGACCAAAATGTGGATGTTAACTAAAAGGTAAGAGATAGGTATAGTCTTTCTGATTACTCTAGCCTAAGGCAATAATCCTGACAAAGGAACAAGATGTATCTATCTACTGTAAGGAACTAGAAAACCAAACAAAATACATGAAACACAAGTTGTTACACATTGGAAAAAAATAGCAAAGCACTATTTTCACAAAGAGGAAGAAAAAAAAAGAGGTGCCCTCTAAAATTAATTCAGCTTACTGCCTGTAGTTTCCACATCACCACACAGAGTAAAAAAAGAACAAGCAGAACTTGCATTTTTGTCAGATCAAGAAAACAGATATCAGGAATGTGAAGGCAGTTAGAATGTGTGCAGCAGGATACTGTATGAGAAGGAGCTATACAAAAATCAAGCCAAAAAACCTTCAGAGTTCCCATGAGCCTTTTGCTGTGTTCCAATCTTTTCCTGCATGAGAATACATTTCTTCAAAGTCAAAAAATAACCACCAGAGAATTCTCTGTGGTCAAACAGAACATGGAATAGTTCATAATCTTGTCAGTGCACATGGAAAAATCTCTAAATAGATATTAGGAAGAAACTTCAGATGAGTATTACCTCAATAACATCCGTACGTGGGCTATAGTAGACTTGGAGTAATGCCTGCTCTGGAGGACAAGAGGTAGACAAGAAGTCAGCCTCTAGAGTGTCAAAGTGATTCAAAGAAGCATGAAAACTCAATTATATATCTAAACAAAGACCAAAATTCCTCAAGAAAATTCTACAATTAAATTAAGATCTAACACCTATTCAAAAATTGCCTGACACTTAAAAAAATCAGACAAATATGATCCATAGAGAGAAGAAAAATTAAGAAACAGTTTCAGAAATTATAGAGAAAAATAGAACTAGTAGATAATGCTAACAGATAATTTTCTTTTTGATTGGGATCTTATGCTTTTCATATCTTGTGAGAAAGACAAATTCATGTGCTTTTGGTTATGTTTTCAAGAATGTTTGTATAGAGAGAAACGTTGGTGATAAAGACATTTTCTCCCTTAGGAGCAAACAATAAGTCTGTTTATAGCTTTAAAATAAAGAGACCCTGAGCCAGCAGGTTCGAGACCCACCTGGGCAATTTGGCAAGACCTCATCTCTACAATACATCAAAAACTAGCCGGGCTACTTGGAAGGCTGAGGCAGAAGGATTGCCGGAGCCCAGCAGGTTGAGGCTGCAGTGGTCGGGAGTGGCCACTGCACTCCAGTCTGGGTGACAGAGAAAGAATCCAACTAAAAAATAAAATAAAATAAAATAAAAGACAGTGTCTCCCTCCAAAGTATATTGCAGAAATCCTTAATACCTACAAAATTGAAGTAAATGTCATGGAGTTGGCAAATATTTTTTCCCATTCTGTGGGTTGTCTCCCTGCTCGCTTGATGGCCTAACATCAAGGATCTATAAGGATCTCAAATGTGCTGAAAAGAAAAAAAAAAAAAACAGCCGCATTACAAAGTGGCCATCATCAATAACACAAAAAAATAACAGATGCTGGAGAGGATGTAGTGAAAAGGGAACACTATTGGTGAGAGTGTAAACTAGTATAGCCTCTATGGAAATCACGGTGGCAGTTCCTAAAAGTTCTAAAATTTGATCTTCCATATGATCCCACAATCCCCTTACTGGGAGTATACCTGTAAGAACTCAGGTCACTGTATAAAAAAGATACTTGCATACACATGTTTATTGCAGCATGGTTCACAATAGCAAGAACATGGAACTGTGCTGCCCATTAAAAAGAGGACTAGAAAAAAAATGTGGTGCTTATGCACAATGGAATATTATGCCACCATAAAGAAGAACAAAATCATGAATTTAACAGCAAACTGTATGGAATCAGTTTATAATACTGAATGATCTCTCTCAGAAACAAAGAGCTGCGTACTAAATGTTCTCACTCACAATGATGTGGCAGAAAGGGGGGTTGGTAACAGTTAAAGGTATTTCCTTTTGAAAGGCAAAGGTGTAAACTTTAAAGACCCACCAGGGGCCAGACAGGTTTTGTTTAAAAAAGGCCAAATGACCAGAAAATGGCCATCTCATGGAAATACAAGAGTAACTAATTCACAAACTTATCCAAAACCCCTCTTCTAAAGTTGGTGGTTTACAACCCTGTAGTTCCTAAAAACCATTTGTTCTTTGAAAAGTCTGATTTTGCTGAGTACTACTGTGTAAAATTCCAAAAGCAATATATAATTACTCAACACGACCCCCTCCCTTTCCTAAACAAGGGTATAATACCCCACTTCTCCTGTTCTGGGGGCTCAACCTCAATTTAGATGCATTAGCTCCTTGAGCCCGCTGTGACGGTTAGCGTAATAAAAAGTTGCCATTTCCTATAAGGGCCTCAGTGTTACAATCTCTCTGCCTTCCCACTACATATCTGTTGAACTTGCTGGGAAATGGAGAGTTTGGAAACCGTGTGTTCCACCTCCTTTGTCATTGAGATATGACCTCCAGGGCAATGGGAAGAACAATCTTGCCTGGCGCACAATGCATCTTTTGATCTGAAGGAGAGAGGCCCCTCCCGGTGCACTGAAGCTCGGATCACGAAAGCACAACAGGAACCCAAGAGGTGAGGAACTGACATAAGGATGACCACCTGACCTAAAGGACAGAAAGACCAGAAAGACCACCCAACGGAAAGGGTAAGAATAAAGACCTTTGCATAGACCTGCGAATAGATGGCAGAAGGAGAGCTTGATCACCTCCTGGAGCCAGGTAGTTATGTCCAGCTGAAGGAAAGGGCTGAAAGGCAGTGGAAGGAAACACTGTCTGAAGACGAACCCGTAGGCTTCTAGGATTAGGATGGAGAGTTGAAAAATGTGCTGTGTGATTGTGTGTATATGAGACGGAGGGAGGGAGGGCTCCGCATAAAGTTAGTCTGAATTGGGGGTGTACCAACCTGCCAATTGCTAAGAGGTATCTGAGATATCTTCATGAGGAGTATGACTGGAAGGGGACAAAACGGATGTTTTACATACCCCTCATT
Organism: Carlito syrichta; assembly: GCF_000164805.1. NCBI lineage: Eukaryota > Metazoa > Chordata > Mammalia > Primates > Tarsiidae > Carlito > Carlito syrichta. The sequence continues at coordinate 4,825 of NW_007239473.1, forward strand.
CTCTTATTTGTGTGTGTCTGTCGTTTTGAATCTGCTAAAAAGCTGGTTGAGTTATTATGCTTTGTTTGATGGGAAATGTCATCTTTTAAAAACTTGATTGGCGTGTGTTTCTTTATGTCATTTTATGTTTCCCTCCATTCCCATTGTGCAGTGTTTCCCCTGACCTGTTGGCACTGTTAAAACTTCTGCCTTTTGTTGTTAAGGTTCTAGAAAAATTGCCTGCTATGTATTTGAAGTGTTACCAGTTATCTTAAATTCTTTCCAGTGACCACGCCCCCTCTCTTCCTTAGCCTGGTTCTCCTTCATAAATTCTGAAGGAGCTCATTCTAATCCACCTGTAAAGAAAGGTAAAAATGTCTCTTATATGCTACTTAGCCTTTTTCTAACTCAGTGCAAGTTAATGCCAGTCTTAGAAAAAAATAATTTTGTAATCTTTCTCTGGCAACTAAGGAAATGAATAGGCTGTTCTTGTTTTCAAATGCTAAAAGCCAGGTTAATTGAGAGTAAATCTGTTTCTAAAGGTTTAGGCCTTGCCTAAGATCGTAATCAACTGCTTGTCCCTAAAAACTGTTGAGAAGTCTCTTAGAGTCATATAATGTATGTAAGTCCCTACTTTATATTGTAATGCTAGATAAAACTACTAATTGTTTTTTTGACTATGCCTAACTAGCACACCTCTTACAAGACTGGTAAAGCTTTAAATGCTAAATACTTTGCAGGACTTAATAAGGCATGGAAACTGGCCATTCCCACCTGATTAAGCCACCTTGTAAGCACGGTACTTCACCTAAGGGACAGGTCAAGTACTAGACACTCTGTGGAGCATACAGTGAGACATAATCACTCTCATTTGATTGTCCACATCTTACAACTAAGGTTACTGTTTAATAATTCATGAGTATTTTTGACAATTTTGCCTGTTCATAATTCGGAATAAGTAGAAACAGATCATTTTACATCTACGTGGTCTGTTCACTCTAAAAAGTTTTGTACCAGGTCATTTTTTGTAGACATCATTGGAAAGTCGTGGAACAACAACAAAAAAAACAAAATCAAAAACAAGGAGCTTCAAGAAAGCCTGAGAATACTCAGCCTGGAAAAAGCCATCAGCATCCTAGAAATTCCTAGCATTGCTGTTTACTGTTTATTTAGTTATTTGTTTGTTTTAGAATTCTCTTTTGAGGAATAAATTACAAGCATTCAAAACAAATTCTGGATTTTCAAAAAACGTGACCAAGAGAGTGTGTACTGGTCTGTGCCCTCAGACACCCCAATGGGACAGATTTTAAGTGATTGGAAAAAATTAAAATTATGTGGTTTAAAATTTAAAAATAATAATAAGTACATTATTAAAAATCAAATTTAAACTCACTACAAGTTAGCAGATAAAATTTGAAAAGGAGCAAAACTATCTGGCAATTAAATTCACCTTGTAGACCTAAAAATAATAACAATAATAAAATAAAATAATCAAAAGTTCTGTATGCAGAGACATTTTAAAATTTATTTCACTACTTTACAAACAAATTATATCCTATAAAATATTAAATGCCACACTCCAGAGGTTTAACTCAGGACTATAAATACCAAACTCCCAATTATAAAAAGCCTCTGAGGTTCTTAAAAACTAAAACATTAAAAAAAAGAAAAAAAACCTCCAAAACAAACACTAACCAGAGGAAAGGTAGACAGACCTATTGGCAGTTGCCACTAAAGGCAAAGCTCCAGCCTCCCAGAAGAGAACTGATAAAGATAAACCTGTAAGAGGAATGGTATCAGCTGCTATAAATGCAGTCCAGCTGAACACTTAAAGCACAATTATTCTTAATGGCCTAAGCCCCCAGGACCTTGTCCAATATCTGAATTAAAAGTCCACTGAAAGAGATGGTACAGCCTCTCCCCAAGGGGGGGGAGGAAACACCTAGCTTGGTGATGGTGGCTGTTGACTGAAGGGGGAGGGGAATAGTCCAGCACAGCACTTTGTTTCCCATTCACCCAGAAAATTCTTGGGTCTATATAAATGTGGCTGGGGTCCAAATTAATTTCTTAATTAATACTGAGGCTATGTTTCTAGCCCTTGTGCTCATACTGAACTTCTTTCTCCTAAAACCTGCTCTCTAGTGGGAGTTAAAAGATGTTCCACAAGTTAACTGTTTCACCTAACAGTTACTAAAAGGTAAATTGAAATTAAAACTGTAAAACATTATCTATAAATAAATAAAAGCACACCAAAAATATTAAAAGGTTGTTGATATACAAATAAGGTCTAAAAAAACCAAAAAAAAATTTTTAAATATTTGTATCTAAGAAAAAATCTTATATGGTACATTTCTGTTCTTTAATAAAATAGATAGTTATGAAAATTTTTAAAAGGGGGTAAAAAGCAAAAATAAAATAGTATGTGTGCAAAAAATGATATGAGAAAAGTTTATTAAAAAAATACATATATACAAAAAAATTCTATAAACAATCTGGACATAATAAAGTCTTTTCTGAATGCAAGTCACCAAACATTTTTGGATTTCTTTTCAAATTTCATATAAAATTTACTTAAGTGCCTAGTTCAAATTATAGTCTAAAACAATCTGTCAGGCTACCATTATAGTCCAAAATTACAAAAGCTGGTGCTTGCAATAAAGCCGCAGAAATTAAAGTTTATCAATTACGTTATACTAATAACTTCAGACCTTGTAGTTTTTGTACAAAGATAATCAGCCACTGCCTAATATTGTCAAAATGTATGCCTGACTTTATCCCTTTTATTGAGCTAAAATCCAGGAATTTCATGCCCACATAACGGTCATGTAAAAATTCCAGTCTGTGCCAGCAAACAAATCTAGATGCCTCAAGTCAACAGGGAGAGACTTTCAATCTCTGGCTAGACAGGACTGCACCCATTATCAGTTCTGAAAAAATACAAAAGATGGACCTTCACCCCTCAGCACCCCAAATGATTATGGGATCAAAAAATTTCTAAAAAATAAATAAAGGCAGGGTAGCTAGCACAGGCTAGACATAAATAAATTTCCTATAAATAGGTTTTAAAAGGCATTCAAACGTTTCTACTGCAGGTCAAATGGCAACCTATCCCATCCTTGGCAAATCCAGGAAAAAGACCATCAAATATAAAACTAGGACAGTACAATCTTTCAATTTGCGGTTTAACATAATAATCACTAAAAATTCTTTATAGACACGGATAAACTAAACATAGGTATTTGGTATTGCATCACTCAGGATCCAAATCCCTAAAATTAAATTTGTTAAACCTTTAAAATTGTCTAACAGTAAGTCTTTTTCTACACCTCTAAAAAAAAGGGGGGGCCACAAACATAAATGCTAATAATAAATGTGTTGTCCATGTGGGACAAATTTTAATCACAGTTTATAAGCTTATTACCCTAGACACATCTTAGACCAAAAAAAACTCAAACATCCCAGGGGAGTAAGTGCTGTAAAAAATTAAAGAAAAAACCCAACCAACAACTGTAAAAAATAAAACAAAACCCTAAGGGTGGTCCTGTCCCTATAAACTGTGATTAAAATTTGTCCCACATGGACAACACATTTATTATTAGCATTTATGTTTGTGGCCCCCCCTTTTTTTAGAGGTGTAGAAAAAGACTTACCGCTAGACAATTTTAAAGGTTTAACAAATAATTTTATATACTAGTCTATAAAATTTAAATACCTAACTTCTCTATCATGATAAAACCCCTCTATAAAGTCTCAAAGGGGGGTAAACAGGAAGCCTTGTTATGAGAAAAAGGCCCCAAAACAGGCCTTTAAGTGAATTAAACAGGTTTCTCTTAAAATTCCTTTTTTTTTTTGAGTTGGAGTCTCACTCTGTCACCCTGACTGGAGTTCAGTGGCTGTTCCCGGCCACCAGAGCCTCAACCTGCTGGGCTCTGGTAATCCTTCAGCCTCAATCTTCCAAGTAGCCAGAACAGCAGGCACGTGCTACCACACCCAGCTAATTTTTGATTTATTGTACAGATGAGGTCTCGCCAAGTTGCCCAGGCGGGTCTCTAACCCGCGGGCTCAGGCAATCCGCTCACCTCAGCCTCCCAAGTCACAGGATTACAGGCTGAGCCACCAAGCCCAGCTCTGTTGAATTTTTAAGCTGAATCCTTAATCTTTTGTCATTTGTTGATCAGTCAGCCTCCGGTGTGTGACAGAAGCAGGGCTTGAAGTATCCTCAGGCTTTTAGAGCAGGGCTTGAGAAATTTTGACTTTTTGGACGCTCAGTTTAAAGGGTGTTGTCAAATCTGCAGTGCACTCCCAGTCCTATTCTGCTCTAATGGATTTCAGGAATTATTTTGGCTACTTTGACAGTGGTCAAGGTAAACAAAAGAACAGTAAATGGCCCCCTCCAGAGGGGCTTTAGAGGCTGTCATACCATATTACCTGGCTTTTAAAAATGGGCATTTGAGCAGAGGCAAGATGGCGATGGCATAGGTGAACTGGTGAGATTCTCTGAACATGAGTTCCCAAAAAGGCTATTACTTCTCTTCCCCCATCCCCCAGCCCACCACCAACCATGCTGGTGCCAGGCCCCGGAACTTCAGTCCCATGCAGGGCCAGATATTGCGTCCCCCACCACTGCTGCTGTTCTACTCGTGTGTGGACATCTCTGGTCCCAGCCCCCTCCAGATCCCTCCCCGGCTGCATTGTCTCCAGCCCAGGCACCTGGCACTAAGCCGCCGGACACACAGGGAGGCTCTGGGCACCCACCCCTCAGAGACACCAGTCCCATTCCTGGCTGAAGTACTCTGTAGGGGGCCCACCGCCACTCTCACCACTCACCACCTGCCCTTTGGAACTTTGGAGCTCTGGAACTCCGGGTCCACCCTGGCTGAGGCACTAAGAATGAGACCCCAAGCCAGAGGACCCAGACAAGCGGAGAAAAACAGATCTGCTTAAACTGCCCGCCATTCTCCAGGCAGAGACTTCTATTGCCCCACCCACCTATCAACAAACTTTACCTCATTTCCTAAGGCCAGATATTGCAGCGTGTGGGGGAGTTTTGGGTCCCTGCTCCCTCCGGCTCTCTCCCCGGCTGCATTGTCTCCAGTCCAGCACCCGGCACCGCCAGTCACACAGGGAGGCTCTGGGCGCCTGCCCCTCAGAGACACCAGTCCCATTCCTGGCTGAAGTACCCTGTGGGGGGCCCAGAGTCACTCTCACCACCCACTGCCTGCCCTTTGGAGCTTTGGAGCTCTGGAACTTCGGGCCCACCCTGACTGAGGCACTCAATGCGAGACCCCAAGCCAGGGGACCCAGACAAGTGGAGAAAAACAGATCTGGGTAAACTACCTTGCTATTCTCTAGGCAGAGACTTCCATTGCCCCACCCACCTATCAACAAACTTTACCTCAGTTCCTAAGGCAACAGCACGAAACAGGAGACAAAGCCCCACCCCTACGCTGCAATGAAAAACAAAAAGGGGAGGCCAGAATCGGAGATCACAGAAGTGACTCTAGTCTGATCGCTTATTTTAACTTATGATTTTATCATTGAAACTGTTGGTTTAGATCACGTTTGGTGTTTACCTTCTGACTTATACTGTTTCTTGATTTTATTGGCCTGTCTTTGTGTAGCTATCAGTATTCTTTAGGGAATCTTTCTTACCTGTCTTTCTTCACTTCTTCCCGGCCCTGTGTCTCTTTCTCACCTGATAGTTGGTATGTATATCTGTTTTCCCTCTCGCACTTCTCTCTTTCACTTATTTTGACTTATGATTTTATCATTGTAACTGTTGGTTTAGATCACGTTTGTTGTTTACCTTCTGACTTACACTGTTTCTTGATTTTATTGGCCTGTCTCTGTGTAACTATCAGTACTCCATAGGGAATCTTTCTTACATGTCTTTCTTCACTTCTTCCCGGCCCTGTGTCTCTTTCTCACCTGATAGTTGATATGTATATCTGTTATCCCTCTCACACTTCTCTCTTTTGCTTATTTTGACTTATGATTTTATTATTGTAACTGTTGGGTTTAGATCACGTTTGTTGTTTACCTTCTGACTTACACTGATTCTCGATTTTATTGCCCTGTCTCTGTATAGTTATCAGTTCTCTTTAGGGAATCTTTGTTATGTGTCTTTCTTCACCTCTTCCTGGTCCTGTGTCTCTTTCTCACCTGATAGTTGGTATGTATATCTGTTTTCCCTCTCGCACTTCTCTCTTCCTAACTCCCTATTGACCCCCCTTCCTCCATTATTTTCCTCTTTTATATGGCCCCTTTTTAAATCTAGGGACCAAGACTGCATACTGCTGAACAGACAGACTGTAAAGCAGAGGGAAAAGTGAACAAAGCCAGAAGACCCTCATAAGGAAGAACAGGTCATTGCAGAAGAGAAATAAAAGCAACCCCACCTTCCCTCAAAAACAAAATTGTAGAGGGGGAGGGAAAGGGGAAGAGGGACAAAAATCTACAGAAATGAAGAAAAACCAAAAGAAGAGTATGAGTCTCTCCCACACGCCTGAGAGAGCAGACACTGAGAAAACTGCCTTTGGAATGCAAACAATGAAAAGTCCCCAGAATGAAGGGTCTCAAACTGCAAATGTAGATATCAAAACAATAATGGAGAGATTAAAAAGAATTGAGGAGACACAAGAAGAAACTAGGAAGGAGCTGATATCTGAGTTAACAGTAATAAAGAATACTGTGAATGAAATAAATAACAAATTGATAAGCATGGAAAGTAGAATTACACAAGCAGAAGAAAGAATCTCAAAGCTTGAGGATCAAAATATAGAAATAGCCCAAACTCTTAAAAACACAGAAAATAAGCTCAAAAAGACAGAACAAAACCTTCAAGAGATGAGTGACTACCTCAAGAGACCTAACCTAAAAATAATCGGACGGCCTGAGGCAGAAAGAGAAACAGAGACCACATTGGAACAAACTTTCCATGAGATCATTCAAGAAAACTTCCCTTATCTAATCAGTGATGCAAAAATTCAAACACAAGAGATTCAGAGAACCCCTGCAAGACAACAAATGAGAAGACCAACTCCTAGACACATAATAATTCACCTAAATAAAGTTGGCACAAAAGAAAAAATCCTAAAGGCAGCAAGAGAAAAAGGCCAGATCACCTACCATGGAAGACCAATCAGAATAGCAGCAGATTTATCTGCAGAAAACCTGCAGGCTAGGAGAGCTTGGAGCCCTATCTTCAAAGTCCTAAAGGATAAACAATTTCAACCAAGAATAACCTACCCAGCCAAGCTAAGCTTCATCAGTGAGGGAGAATTAAAATCTTTCCCAGATATCCAATCCCTAAGAACTTTTGCTGCCCCCAAACCATCTCTACATGAAACACTTAAGAAAGTACTAAACACAGAAGAAAAGGAAATAAAAAACAACGTTCTTCACAAGAGTACAGGGAAAAGAATAAAATATACACGAACCAACCCCCAAATCAAAAGAAAGACAAAAAAAAAAAGAAAAAACCAAGTGGAAGAACAACAACTCAATAAGAACTCCATGATAGGGACGAACTCTCACATTTCAATAATTAGTCTGAATGTGAATGGAATAAATGCACCACTGAAAAGACATAGAATGACAAAATGGATAAAATATCACCAGGCAACAATATACTGCCTTCAAGAGACCCATCTCACTAGAAAGGACATACACAGACTCAAAGTAAGAGGATGGGAAACAAATTTTCAGGCGAATGGAACACAAAAGAAAGGAGGAGTCGTGATCCTAATTTCAGACAAAATACCATTTAAGCTATCAAAAATTAAAAAAGATACAGAGGGCCACTACATAATGATAAAAGATTCACTCCATCAACAAGAAATATCTATCCTAAACATATATGCATCCAACATACGTACGCCAACATTCACAAAGCAACTTCTAGGAAAACTAAAGAAAAACACTGACTCTAACACCATAATAACTGGGGACTTTAATACACCACTCACAACCCTAGACAGATCATCAGGACAAAAAATCAGCAAGGAGATCCGGAACCTCAATGAGACTCTGGACCAAATGGACTTAATTGATACCTACAGAACACTCCATCCAAAGACCACAGAATACACATTCTACTCATCACCGCATGGAACATATTCTAAGATCGACCACATAATTGGACACAAATCAAGTATAAGCAAATTTAAAAGGACTGAAATTCTACCATGCACCTTCTTGGACCACAGTGGGATAAAAATAAACATTGACACAAACAAAGTCCCCCCAAAACCCACAAAGGCATGGACACTAGACAATATGGTGCTAAATAACTCCTGGGTCAATGATGACATCAAAACAGAGATCAAAAGATACCTGGAAACAAATGAAAATGAAGAAACATCTTACCAAAATCTCTGGGATGCCTTAAAAGTTGTAATAAGAGGGGAATTTATATCCCTACAAACACACATGAGGAAAATGGAAGGAACAGAAATTAACAACCTAACAAGCCACCTAAAGAAGCTGGAAAAGCAAGACCACAAAAACCCTAATATCAGCAGAAGAATCCACATCACCAAAATAAAAGCCCAAATCCAGGACATAGAAGACAAAAAGATAATACAAAAAATCAATGAAACAAAAAACTGGTTCTTCGAAAGAATAAACAAGATCGATGGTCCCCTAGCTAGACTGACCAAGAAAAAACGAGAAAAAAACCAAATAAGCATAATCAGAAACACAAAAGATGAAGTCACATCTGACCCTGAAGAAATACAAAAGATCATTAGAGACTACTACGTACACTTGTATGGAAACAAACTTGAAAACCTTAAGGAAATGGAGGACTTTCTGACATCACACAACCTACCTAAGTTGGAACAAGAAGAAATTGAGACCCTAAATAAACCAATAACAATCAAGGAAATCGACTACGTAATAAGAAAACTTCCTACAAAAAAAAGCCCTGGACCAGATGGCTTTCCAGCAGAATTCTACAAGACATTTAGGAGGAGCTGATACCAATCCTACTGAAGGTATTCCAGGTGATTGAAAAAGATGGAACTCTCCCCAAATCATTTTACGAAGCCAACATCACATTGATACCCAAACCAGGTAAAGATCCAACAAAGAAAGAGAACTACAGGCCAATATCTTTGATGAACATAGATGCTAAAATTCTCAACAAGATCCTCGCAAACCGGATTCAGCAATACATCTCAAAAATCATCCATCATGACCAAGTAGGCTTCATTCCTGGCATGCAAGGCTGGTTCAATATTCGTAAAACCATAAATGTAATTAAATACATCAACAGATGTCAAAACAAAAACCACATGATCATATCACTAGATGCAGAAAAAGCTTTTGATAAAATCCAGCACCCCTTCTTGATAAAACCCTTGA
>NW_007239474.1:0-1095 GCF_000164805.1 Carlito syrichta
GGCTATACTAGTTTACACTCTCACCAATAGTGTTCCCTTTTCACTACATCCTCTCCAGCATCTGTTATTTTTTTGTGTTATTGATGATGGCCACTTTGTAATGCGGCTGTTTTTTTTTTTTTCTTTTCAGCACATTTGAGATCCTTATAGATCCTTGATGTTAGGCCATCAAGCGAGCAGGGAGACAACCCACAGAATGGGAAAAAATATTTGCCAACTCCATGACATTTACTTCAATTTTGTAGGTATTAAGGATTTCTGCAATATACTTTGGAGGGAGACACTGTCTTTTATTTTATTTTATTTTATTTTATTTATTTTTTAGTTGGATTCTTTCTCTGTCACCCAGACTGGAGTGCAGTGGCCACTCCCGACCACTGCAGCCTCAACCTGCTGGGCTCCGGCAATCCTTCTGCCTCAGCCTTCCAAGTAGCCCGGCTAGTTTTTGATGTATTGTAGAGATGAGGTCTTGCCAAATTGCCCAGGTGGGTCTCGAACCTGCTGGCTCAGGGTCTCTTTATTTTAAAGCTATAAACAGACATTGTTTGCTCCTAAGGGAGAAAATGTCTTTATCACCAATGTTTCTCTCTATACAAACATTCTTGAAAACATAACCAAAAGCACATGAATTTGTCTTTCTCACAAGATATGAAAAGCATAAGATCCCAATCAAAAAGAAAATTATCTGTTAGCATTATCTACTAGTTCTATTTTTCTCTATAATTTCTGAAGCTGTTTCTTAATTTTTCTTCTCTCTATGGATCATTTGTCTGATTTTTTTAAGTGTCAGGCAATTTTTGAATAGGTGTTAGATCTTAATTTAATTGTAGAATTTTCTTGAGGAATTTTGGTGTTTGTTTAGATATATAATTGAGTTTTCATGCTTCTTTGAATCACTTTGACACTCTAGAGGCTAACTTCTTGTCTACCTCTTGTCCTCCAGAGCAGGCATTACTCCAAGTCTACTATAGCCCACGTACGGATGTTATTGAGGTAATACTCATCTGAAGTTTCTTCCTAATATCTATTTAGAGATTTTTCCATGTGCACTGACAAGATTATGAACTATTCCATGTTCTGTTGACCACAGAGATT
>NW_007239475.1:0-805 GCF_000164805.1 Carlito syrichta
AGATGAGGAATCTGGTTTACAAGAGCCCTCAATCCCAAAAATCTACAGAGCATCTTGGAAATAGCTAAAAAAGAATCATAGTTTTGAAGCAGGATCTATGTAATGATAGTCCTAATATACAGGAAAATATACGACCCCTTGCCAAGGAAAAAAAGAATCGTGGTTATAGCAGTCTTCAGTCCTAAAAATCAACAGGCAATCTGCTGTGAGCTAAACAAGAATCAGGATTTAGAAGCTGCAACATAGGTAATGGCATACCTCATATACAGAATCTACATGATCTCTTGCTATGGAGAAATAAGAAACCTGTTTTAAACGGTTCCTCCATCACAATATCTACAAGACATCTTGCTATGGACTAAACAAGAATCAGGGTTTCCATACAGGATTCTGGGGAAACGGAGTCCTCATACACTGGACAGTACACGGCCCCTCGCTAAGGAAAAGTAAGGAATCTGTGATACATTAGTCTCCAATCCGAAAAATTCTTAGTGTGTCTTGCTATTGGATGAACAAGAATCAGGGCTTCGAGCTGGTCTCATGTTTCGGAGATATTTGGTTTGTGGGTATTATGAATCAGTCATTTCAGGACTCCAGCAACATTCTGGTCTTCTTGAGAGTTGTAAACGGGTATCTGGTAGCAAGTCCCTTAGGATCCTCAAGACAACTAAGGCCAGATTCCCGGAACAAAAGTATCTTCTTGCTGTATTTGGATGTAACTCTGGTCTTCAGATGAACTTGGTAATGCTTAAATTTCTGATTTCATTTTTCTTTGCAGAGAGGCCAAGGGTTTTTCAGTTGCCAA
>NW_007239476.1:0-744 GCF_000164805.1 Carlito syrichta
CAGACCCTTGCCATGGAAGAAAAACAATCGGGGTTATAGCAGTCCTCAGTCCATAAAATCTACAGACCATCTACTGTGGCCTAAAAAAGAATCAGGGTTTAGAAGCTGGAACTTAGGTAATCGCAGTCCTCATATGCAGAATCTACATTATCTCTAGCTAAGGGGAACTAAGAAATCTCTTTTACACGGTTCCTCCATCACAATATCTACATGACGTCATGCTAATGGCAAAACAAGAATCAGGGTTTCCAAACAGGTTTCTGGGGAATGGGAGTCCTCATATACAGGACCTTACACAGTCCCTCGGTAAAGAAAAATAAAGAATCTGTGATACAGTAGTCCACAATCAGAAAAATTCTCAGGGTGTCTTGCTGCGGTTAAACAAGGATCAAGGCTTCGAGCTCATCTAATGTTTTGCAGATATTTGGATGTGGTTATTACAAATCGGTCATTTCAGGACTCCAACAACATTCTGGTCCACTTGAGAGTTGTAATCGGGTATCTGGTAGTACAAGTGCTTTAGGTTCCTCAGGACACTTAAGACCAGTTTCCCGGAAAAAATTATCATCTTGCCGTATTTGGATGTAACTTTGGTCTTGACATGAATTTAGTAATCCTTAAATTTCAGTTTGAAATTTATTTGTAGAGGTGCCGAAGATTTTGCAGTTGCCAAATATTTAGTACGAATTATTAAAATGTAACCAGGATCCATGGATTTCATGTCCCTAGGAAACATCTGGGCAT
>NW_007239477.1:0-4757 GCF_000164805.1 Carlito syrichta
TCAGCCAGGGTGGACCCGGAGTTCCAGAGCTCCAAAGTTCCAAAAGGCAGGCTGTAAATGATGAGAGTGGCACTGGGTCCCTACAGAGTATTCAGCCAGTAATGGAACCGGTGTCTCTGAGGGGCGGGCGCTCAGAGCCTCCCTGTGCGACCTGCGGTGCCGGGTGCCGCCGGCCGGGGAGAGAGCTGGAGGGAGCAGGGACCCAAAACTTCCCCGCACGCTGCAATACCTGGCCTTAGGAAATGAGGTAAAGTTTGTTGCTAGGTGGGCAGGGCAATGGAAGTCTCTTCCTGGAGAATGGCAAGGCAGTTTAAGCAGATCTGTTTTTCTCCGCTTGTCTGGGTCCTCTGATTTGGGGTCTCACGCTGAGTGCCTCAGCCAGGGTGGACCCGGAGTTCCAGAGCTCCAAAGTTCCAAAGGGCAGGCTCTAGACAGCGAGAGTGGCGCTGGGACCCAACAGAGGACTTCAGCCAGAAATGGAACCAGCGTCTCTGAGGGGCGGGTGCCCAGAGCCTCCCTGTGTGACCGGCGGCTTGATGCCGGGTGCCCGGGCTGGAGACAATGCAGCCGGGGAGGGATCTGGAGGGGGCTGGGACCGGAGACTTCCACACACGAGTAGAACGGCAGCAGTGGGGCGGGGGCGCAATATCTGGCCTTGCGTGGGACTGAAGTTCCCGGGCCTGCCCCCAGCGCGGTTGGTGGTGGGCTGGGGGATGGGGGTAGCGAAGTGATAGCCTTTTTGGGAACTCACGTTCAGAGAATCTCACAAGTTCACCTATGCCGTCGCCATCTTGCCCCGTCTTCGACCCAGTAGTTTTTCAGCATCATACAGTTTAGTGTCCATCTCCTTGTGGGCTTTGGGGAAAGTTGTTGGCTTTGATATTTATTTTTATTCCACTGTGGTCTGAGAATGTGTATGGCAAGATTTCATCCTTATGGAATTTGTCTCATTTTGATTTATGACCAAGGATGTGATTGATCTTGGAGTACATTCCATGTGGTGATGAGTAGAATGTATATTCTGTGGTTATTGGGTGGAATAATCTGTAGGTATCTATTGCATTCATTTGGTCTAGTGTCAAGTTTAGGTTCTGGATCTCCTTGATTTTTTGTCTTGATGATCTATCTAGGGCTGCTAGTGGGATAGTTAAGTCCTCTACTATAATAGTGTTAGATTCAAAATTTTTTTTAGTTTATTTAGTAGTTGCTTTATAAATGCTGGTGCTCCTGTGTTGGGTGCATATATGTTTAGAATGGATATTTCTTGATGATGGATTGAACCTATTATCATTATGTAGCATCCTTTGCATCTTTTCAAATTATTGATGGCTTAAAGGCTGTTTTGTCTGATATTAAGATTGCAACTCTTGCCTTCTTTTGTGATCCATTTGCCTGGAAACTCGTTTTCCATCCTTTAACTTTGAGTCTGTGTGAGACCCTTGCGGTGAGATGAGTCTCCTTGATGCAGTAAATAATTGGGTCATGGTTTCTTTTCCAGTTTGCCATTCTGTGTCTTTTCAGTGGTGCATTTAGTCCTTTCATGTTCAGGCTGATTATTGAAATGTGATTGTTTATCACTGTTGAGAGGTTCTTGTAAAATTTTCTCTTTGTTTCCTTGTTTTCTTTTGACTTTGGGGTTGATTATGTGTGTTTCCAAGTTTCTGGTTGCGCTGTATTCTCTGTTGATTCTGTGCTCTGCTGTTCTCTTGAGAAGTTTGTGGTCATTCTTTTCTTCTTCTTCTTTTCTTTCTTTCTTTCTTCTGTGCTTAATACCTTTTTAAGTGTCTCCTGTAGAGCTGGTCTGGAAGCTACATAATCTCTTAGGGATTGGATGTCTGGGAGAATTTTAATTCTCCATCACTGATGAAGCTTAGCTTGTCTGATTAGGAAATTCCTGGTTGAAATTGTTTATCTTTGAGAACTTTGAATATAGGGCTCCAGTCCTTTCTTGATTGTGGTATTTCTGCCAATAGGTCTGTTGCTATTCTGATTGGTTTTCCCTGGTAGTTAGTCTGACCTTTCTCTCTTGTTGCCAATGGATTTTTTTCCTGTGCCTACTTTGTGTAGGTAAATTATTATGTGTCTAGGGGTTGGTCTTCTCATTTGATGTGTTGTAGGGGTTCTCTGTATCTCTTGTGCTAGGCTGGTCACATCGCTGGTGAGATGAGGAAAATTTTCTTTGATTACTTCCTGGAATACTTGCTCCAAGTTGTTCTCCATTCCCTTTCTTCTTCTGGGATACAAATCAGGCTTAGGTTTGGCCTCTTGATATAATCGCTCATCTCTTGTAGCTTTGTTCTTTCCTTCTGAGTCTTATTTCTATGATTTTTTAATAGTTCGGGTTAATTCCATGTTCTGGTCTTCAAGTTGTGAGATTCCATCTTCAACTAGATTAATTCTGCCTTCCATGCTTGTCATCTTGTTATTTATTTCCTGGATGAAATTTTTTATCATCAAAATCTCTGTTCCAAGTTCTTTCAGTGTTGCATCTTGTCTTTCTTGAGTCTTATTCACTCTTTCCACCCATTCCCTAATCCCTGCCATATTCTGGGGCCAGTCATTGGGTACAAAGTTATGATTTTTCAGGAGTTTGTCTTTGGTGCACCTGAAATTACCTGAGGTCTTCCTTTGGTTTTTCTCATTTGTGACAGACCTCTTGTTTTTCTCTTTGTTCTATTATTCAGTATCAGTCAGAGAGGTTCCTTTCTGATGCTTGCTCAGTCCTCTATTCTTCCCTGATCCAGGCTCTGGATTTGCTCTATTTTGAAATAAGATAGTGGATGGGAAGCCTTGATATCTCTTGTACTTTTGGAAATTCGAATAAATTAGGGGATGGGCCACTAGGATTCAGAAACATCTTGCAAATTACAATGTTCACTTACTGTATTATGTGTTTCCTGAGACCCACTCTCTGCCACCACTCTATATGACAATGCAAAGCAGAAACAAATGCAAAAAATAATTTAGTACACACCCTAAAGCAAACTGGAATAACAACAAAGTGAAACAAAACAAACAACAGCAACAAAAAAATGAAGAAAACTAAACACACACACACAGTTAGCACAAATTGAATAGAGAAGAAAAACAGAAAGACCAAAGGGGGAAAAAAAGGAATTCAGATCAAACACTCACACATATATAGACACACATCTTAAACTGTAAGAAATGAAAATTTAAAAACCCAGCAGAACAAAAGACCAAAAACAAACCAACAGCAACAACAAAATTGAAAGGTGAACACTTACAACATCTACATACACACATAAACAGAAAGCAATAAATAAAAGAAGAAAGCAGCAGAAAAAAAAAGGAAAAAAATTGGGAGGTATGCAGAGCAAACCCTCACATACACATTCATGCACGAAGGAAAAGTATTTTTAAAATAGATGAACTAACAAACTCAAAAACATTTTTAAATTTTTTTAAAAATTGAAAATTTAAAAAACAAAAACGCTGCCCTCTTGTGACAGGCTCTGTAATTGTTCCTCTAATCTGGTCTCTCCTGCAGAGCCACTTCTTTCACTCTAATCTTGGTGTCTGAAGCAGGGAAGGAGCAGGGGCAGTGGAGATGGGTGGTGCTGCAGTCCTCCCCTCCTACTCTCATGTGGTCAGGGAGATCTCCTCCAGTGGGGAGGTATGGGATTGTCTCCTCCCCAGGTAGGTACTTGCAGGGGTGCCCCAGCCAGGCCTATCCTGGAATGGAGTTCTCCCATTGCAACTGACATCCAGGCTCAGCCTGGGTTTGTCCCTCTCAGTTGTGGCCCAGCTATGTGAGTCTGACATTCAGAGGATTGTTGTGGAGGAGGGAGTTGGGTCAGCCTCAGACTCATCACTGATCCCTTTGGAGCTCTTTCTTGTCCTTTTCTGGTCACACCCTTTGTCCCTTGGCTGGATCAGAGTAGAGGGTGGGATGCCTGGAACTCAGCACTGGTAAGGCCCTTCTGAAGTTTGTGCTTTCAGCATATTCCCTCTGGTTCCTGATAAATCCCTGCATAGTTGATCTGCCAGTCACAGAGATCGGATCTGTTGCTCTGTGGTGAGCAAGTCATAGCATTTTCCTGCCCTGCTTTCAAGATGGTGGTAGGGTGCCTCTCTTGTCCTCTTCCGTGGTACTTTGCCTCAGGACTCCCTCCACAGCCCCTGCTGCCCATGCTCTGCCAGGTACTGAAGTGATGAGGCAAAGCCAGAAGGCAGCAGTCTCTCTCCTGCTTCAATGGTGAAGGAGAGCCTGGGCAATGATTTCTCCCTGCTGCTTTTTCACAGAAAAACTTTTGTCCAGTTAAATAAAAATAGTGCTTGACTTCTGAAATCTGGGAAGAGCCAGGGACAAAACAGAGAACCTGCAGCACCAGCTGTTGTACCAGGGGCCTGGCCACTTGCTTACAAGTCCCCTCTTGTCTCTCCCAGCATTTTCTTTCCAGGGAGGGTTTGTTGATTTTAAAAAAGAAAGAAAGAAAGAAAGAAAGAAAGAAAGAAAGAAAGAAAAAAAGAAAGAAAGAAAGAAAGAAAGAAAGAAAGAAAGAAAGAAAGAAAGAAAGAAAAAGAACATGGCACTTGGCCTCTGTGTCCTGAGAATCACTAGGGTCCAAGCCCAGAAGCTGTGGCACCAGCCACTGCACCCAGAGAACTCTGGATGCTAGTTCCCTAGTCCTAATTCAGTCAGTCACTCACACACCCACTCGCTCACCAGCACATACACAAAATTTGCCATACATTCACTCATTTCACACCCGGGACTCACATAGTCCAACTGA
>NW_007239478.1:0-683 GCF_000164805.1 Carlito syrichta
CGAATCGCCACACTGCTTTCCACAGAGGTTGCACTAGTTTACACTCCCACCAACAGTGTAGAAGTGTTCCCTTTTCGCCACACCCTCTCCAGCAGCTGTTATTTTTTGTTTTTGATAATTGCTATTCTGACTGGAGTTAGGTGGTATCTCAGTGTGGTTTTGATTTGCATCTCCCTGATGATTAGTGAGGTTGAGCATTTCTTCATGTGTTTGTTGGCTGCTCAGATGTCTTCTTTTGTGAAGTGTCTGTTCATGTTTTTTGCCCATTTGATAATGGGGTTGTTTGTTTTTTTCTTTTCAGCACGTTTGAGTTCCTTGTAGATCCAGGATGTTAAGCCTTTGTCAGACCTAGAGTTGGCAAATACTTTTTCCCAGTCTGTAGGCTGTCTCCCTGCTCTCTTGACGGTTTCTTTGGCTTTGCAGAAGCTTGTGAGTTTAATAAGGTCCCATTTGTCTATCTTCTCTCTTAAGTCCTGTGAGTTTCGGGTTTTGTACAGGAATTGGATGCCAGTTCCGATTTCCATGAGAGTATTTCCTTCCTTTTCTAAGGTTCTTATGGTTTGAGGTTTTACATTTAGGTCTCTGATCCATTTGGAGTTAACCTTTGTACATGGGGATAGATAGGGGTCCTGTTTCAATCTTCTGCATGGTGTCAGCTAATTTTCCCAGCCCCATTTACTGAA
>NW_007239479.1:0-1330 GCF_000164805.1 Carlito syrichta
TTAGGTGGCTCAAGCAGCTGATTTAACTCGTTAGCTAGCTAGCTAGCTAGCTGACTCATCCAGCTGACTTAACTCATTGGTTAACTAGCTAGCTTACCTACTCAACCAGCTGATTCAACCCGTTTGCTAACTAGCTAGGTAGCTGACTCAACTAGATGACTTAGACAGTTAATTAATTACCTAACTACCTGATTCAACCTGCTGAATTAATCCGTTAGCTAACTAGTTAGCTAGTTGTCTTAACCAGCTGACTTAATTAGAAAACTGACTTAACCTAGCTGAATTAGGTAGGTGACTTAACTACTTAGCTGGCTTAACTAGCCAATGTAACTAGTTAACTTGTTGACTTAACTACCTGAATTAAATAGTTAACTAACTCTTTCACTAGCTGAATAAATAGCTAACTTAACTAAGATAACTAGTTAGTTAACAGACGTAAGTACCTGACTTAAATAGTTAGCTAAATAGTGAGTTAGCTGACTTAGCTAGCTGACTTAGCTAGCTAGCTGGCTAGCTAGCTGAATTAGTTAACTGACTTAACTAGTTGCCTAACGAGATAGCTAGCTGACTTAGTGAGTTGGTTAATGAGTTAGCTACCTCTTTTAAACAGTTGGTAAACAAGTTAACTAGCTGACTTAACTGGTTGTTTAACGAGTTTGCTAGGTGACTTAAATTGTTGACTGAAGAGTTGGCCCACTAGTCAGCTCTATTAACTATTTGGATGGTTGGTGTGCTGAACTAACTAGTCGGCCTATTGCTAGGCGAACTAGTTAGCTGGCCTAACTTGTCGGTGACTAGTTAGATGAGTTAATATGTCAGCTGACAAGTTAGCCCACTACTCGGCCAATTAGTTTGCTGACACTACTAGTTGGCTGGCTAGGTGGCCGATCTGTTAGCTGACTTAACTAATCATCCGGCGTGTGAGCCGAGAGGTGAACTGACTTTACTAATTGTCCAGCGAGTGAGCTGACAGGTCGACTGACTTAACTAGTTTGCCATTGAGTGAGTCGACTGGTAAGTTGACTTAACTAGTCAGCCAGCGAGTGAGTTGATTGGCCAGCTGACTTTAGTCGGCTGTTGAGTGAGCCAACTTCTCAGAAGACTTAAGTAGTAGGCCAGCAAGTGAGCCAACCTGGGAGCCAACTTAACTAGTCGGCCGACGAGTGATGTGATGGGTGAGTTGCCTTAACTAGTCAGGTGGCTAACGAGCCGACTGGTGAGCTGACTTCTCTAGTTGGCTGGTGAGCAAGCCGACTAGCTAGCTAACCTGATTAGCCTGAGAGTGAGCCAACAAGTTAGTTGACCTGTTGGCTGGCAAGCAAGCTGACTG
>NW_007239479.1:1955-3248 GCF_000164805.1 Carlito syrichta
TAACTTACCAGCCACCTAGCTAGCCAGCCAGCTAACAAACTGACTTAACTAGCTGACTTAACTAGATAGCCATCCGGCTAGCCAGCTGGCTTAACTAGGTATCCATCTAGCTAGCCATCCATCTAGCCAGCTCACTTAACACACTGACTTAACTAGGTGGCCATCCGACTAGCCAGCTGACTTAATTAGCTAACTAGCCAGGTGGTTAGCCAGCTGACTTAACCAGCTGAATTAACCAAGTAGCCAGCTGGCTAGCCAGCTGATTAAACTAGCAAGTGACCTAGCTAGCCAGTTGGCTAGCCACCTGAATGAATTAGCTGACTTAACCAGCTAGCCAGCTGGTTAGCCAGCAGAATCATCTAGCTGACTTAACCAGCAGAAATAACTGGCTGACAACACTAGATAGCCTGGTGGCTATCCAACTGACTTAACTAGCTAGCTACCTAGCTACCCAGCTGGGAAGCCAACTGAATTAACTAGCTGACTTATATAGCTAGACAACAGGCTAGCCAACTGACTTAACTAGTTTGCCATCTAGCTAGCCAGCTGGCAATACAGCTGACTTACCTAGCTTACTGAAATAACTGTCCAACTGACTGGAGAGCTGACATACCTAGCTAGCCACCTAACGAGCCAGCTGTCTAGCCAGGTGACTTAACTAGGTTACTTATCTAACTAGTCAACAGACTATTTAGCTGGCTGATTGACATAACAATCTAGCTGACTAGCTGATGATCTAGCTGACAACTGGCTAGCTGACTAGCAAGATGACTAGCTAGCTGATTAGCTAGTCACCTACCTGACTAGCTAGCCACCTATCTGACCAGCCTGATAACCAGCCATCTTAACTTGTCAGCCACCAAACTACCGAGGTGGCTGACTAGCTGACATAACTAGCTGACTTAACTAGATAGCCATATGGCTAGCCAGCTGGCTTAACTAGCTATCCACCTAGCTAGCCAACCTACTAGCCAGCAAACTTAAATCACTGACTTAACTAGCTATCTACCTAGCTAACCAGTTGGCTAGCCACTAAAAACTAACTAGCTGACTTAGCCTGCTAGCCAGTTGGATAGACAGCTCACTCAATTAGCTGACTTAACTAGTTAGCCAGCTGGCTAGGCAGCTGACTTAACTAGCTGACATCACTAGCTAGACAGGTGGCTAGCCAGCTGACTTAACTAGCTAGTTACCTATGTATCCCGCTGGCTTGCCAGCTGACTTAACCACCTAGCTTCCTAGCTAACCAGCTGGCTAGTGAGCTGAGTTAACTAGGTGACTTAACTAGCCAAC
>NW_007239479.1:3268-4726 GCF_000164805.1 Carlito syrichta
CCAACTAGTTAGCTAAATAACTAGCTGATTTGCTAGCTGACTTAACTAGCTAGTTGACTAGCTAGTTGGATATCTAGCTGACATAACCAGATAGCAAACAAGCTATCTAGCTGTCTAGCTTGCTGACTTAACTAGCTAGTTAACTGGCTAGTTAGCTGTCTAGCTTACTTTCCTATCTAGTTGACCAGCTAGCTAGCTGACTAGCAAGCAGTATAGCTAGCTGACTTAACTAGCTAGCTGAATAGTTAGCTGTGTTGCTAGCTGACTTAGGTAGTTGGATCCCTAGTTGACTTTACTAGCTGACTAGCAAGTAGGCTGGATAGTTGGCTAGCCAGCTGACTTAAGTAGCTAGCTGCCTTTTTGACTAGACTGCTAGTCATCTGGTTTAACTAGCTAGCTACCTGACTGGCTAGCTGGCTAGGGAGCCAGCCAGTCAGCTAGTGGGCTCAGCTGGCTAGCCAGCCAGCTTAATTAGAGAGCCTGCTGGCTGGACAGTTGGAGAGACAGCTGGCCTAACTAACCAGCAACCCCGCTGGTCAGCCAGAAAGGAAGCCGGCTTAAGTAACTTGCTGAATATCTGAGAAACTTGCTAACCCGCTGGCTTAACTTACCAGGCACCTAGCTAGCCAGCCAGCTAACAAACTGACTGAACTAGCTGACTTAGCTAGATAGCCATCCGGCTAGCCAGTTGGCTTAATTAGCTAGCTACCTACCTAGCCAGGTGGCTAGCCAGCTGACTTAACCAGCTGAATTAACCAGGTAGCCAGCTGGCCAGTCAGCTGACTACACTAGCGAGTGACCTAGCTAGCCAGTTGGCTAGCCACTTGAATGAATTAGCTGACTTAACCAGCTAGCCAGCTGGTTAGCCAGCAGAATCAACTAGCTGACTTAACCAGTTAGCCAGCTGTCTAGCCAGCAGAAATAACTGGCTGACAACACTAGATAGCCTGGTGGCTATCCAGCTGACTTAACTAGCTAGCTACCTAGCTACCCAGCTGGGAAGCCAGCTGAATTAACTAGCTGACTTAAATAGCTAGACAGCAGGCTAGCCAACTGACTTAACTAGTTTGCCATCTAGCTAGTCAGCTGGCAATACAGTTGACTTAACTAGCTTACTGAAATAGCTGCCCAGCTGACTGGAGAGCTGACATAACTAGCTAGCCACCTAGCGAGCCAGCTGTCTAGCCAGGTGACTTAACTAGGTTACGTATCTAGCTAGTAAACAGACTATTTAGCTGGCTAGCTGACTTAACTGGCTAACTGACTAGCAAAATGACTAGCTAGCTGATTAGTTAGCCACCTACCTGACTAGCTAGCCACCTATCTGACCAGCCTGCTAACCAGCCATCTTAACTTGTCAGCCACCAAACTACCGAGGTAGCTAACACGCTGACATAACTAGCTGACTTAACTAGATAGCCATATGGCTAGCCAGCTGGCTTAACTAGTTATCCACCT
>NW_007239479.1:5414-11438 GCF_000164805.1 Carlito syrichta
TAGCCAGTGGGTTAGCCAGCTGACTTTGGTTGATTAACGAGCTAGGCAGCTGACCAGCCCGGTGACTAAACTATTTGGCATTACTAGTTAACCAACTGGCCAGTCATCTGACTTAACTAACTCTCTACCTCTATAGCCATCTGGATAGCCAGCTTTCTTAACAAGCTGATTTAATTAGCTAGCCAGCTGGCTAGCCAATTGACTTAACTAGGTCACTACCTAGCTAGCCATCTGGCTAGCCAGCTGACTTAATTAGGTGTTTTAACTAGCTGTCCTTTCTAGCAAGTTGAATTAACTAGCTTGCTACATAGCTAGCCAGCTGGCTATCCAGCTGAATTAACTAGGGGACTTATCTTGCTAGCAAGCTTTCTAGCAAGCTGATATAACTGGCAATCTAGCCTGCTGTATAGTTAGCTGAATTAACTTGGTCACTTAACTATCTAGCCAGCTGGCTAGACAGCTGACATAACTAACTAGCTACCCAGCTGTCATGTTGGATTGCCAGCTGACTTAACTAGCTGAATTAACTAGCTAGAGAGCTGACTAGTCAGCTGAATTATTTGCATAGCTCCCTAGCTAGCTAGCAGGCTAACCAGCAGACTTAACTAGCTGACTTAATGAAGTAGCCAGCTGGCTAGCCAGCAGATTTAACTAGCTAGCTACCTAGCTAGACAGGTGAATATCCAGCTGACTTACCTAGCTGACATAAGTAGACACCTGATGGCTAGCCAGCTGACTTAACTAGCTACATACCTTCATAGCCCTCTGGCTTGCCAGCTGATTAACTACCTAACTACCTAGCTAAAATGCTGTCCAGCGTGCTTACTTAGCTAGGTGACTTAACTAGCTAGCTAGCTGGCTATCCAGCTGTCTTAACTAGTTAGCTATCCTGCTAGGCAGTTGGCTAGCCATCTGACTTAACTCACTGACATTACTAGCTAGGAAGCTGACTTAACCACTGACTTTACTAGCTAGCTACTTAGCTAGCCAACTCACTTAACTAGCTGTTTTAACTAGCTAGCTACCTAGCTAGCTATCATGTAGCTAGCTGACTTAAATAGCTGACTTCTCTATCTAGCTAGTTAACATATTTTGCTGACGTAACTAGCTAGTTTTCTATCTAAACAAAAGGACTTAACTAGCTGAAAAAACTAGCGAGCCAGCAGGCTACCCATCTGATGTAACTAGCTTTTTAACCAGATAGCCAGCTGGCTAGACAACTGACAATGAGCTGACTTAACTAGCTAACCAGCTAGTTAGCCAGCTGAGTAAACTAGGTGACTTAACTAGCTGTCCAGCTGGTTAGCTAGTTGATTTAATTTCCTAGCTACATATGTAACCAGCAGCCTAGCCAGCTGATTTAACTAGCTGACTTATCAAAGTAGCCAGCTGGCTAACCAGCAGACTTAACTATCTAGCTACCTGTCTAGGCAGCTGGATAGCAAGCTGACATAACTTGCTGACATAACTAGATAGTTTGATGTCTAGCCAGTTGACTTAACTAGCTACCAACCTACATAATCCCCTGGTTTGCCAGCTGAATTACCTACCTACATACCTAGCTAACCTGCTATCCAGCGTGTTGACTTAACTAGGTTATTTAACTAGCTAGCCAGCTGGCTAGGTACCTGCCTTAATTAGCCAGCTCCACTGCTAGGCAGCTGGCTAGCCAGCTGACTTAACTAACTGACTTTACTAACTAACTAGCTGACTTAACTAGCTGACTTAACTATCTAGCTACCTAACTTGAAAACTTGATGGCCAGATGACTTAACTAGCTGACTTAAACTGCTAGACAGCTGGCTGCCCAGCTGACTTAACTAGCTAGCAAGCTGACTGGCCATCATAATTAACTAGCTGTCTTAACCAGCTAGCCAGCTTTCTAGCAAGCTGACTTAACTAGCTAGCTACCAAGCTAGCCAGCTTGGAAGCCAAATGAATTAACTAGCTGATTTAACTAGCTATCCCGCTTGCTAGCCAGCTGTTTTAACTAGCTTGCTACCTAGCTAGCCAGCTGGCTAGCCAGTTGACTTTACTACTTGACTTAACAAGATAACCAGCTGGCTAGCCAGCTGACTCAACAAGATGACTTAACTAGTGTGACAGATGGCTAACCAGGTTACTTAACTAGCTTTCTACCTAGCTAGCTAGCTGGCTAGCCAGCTGAATTAACTTACTGACTTATTTAGCTAGTCAGCTGGCTGGCCAACTGAGTTAACTATCTTGCTACCTAGCTAGTCTGCTGTGAAGCCACCTGACTATACTGGCTGACTTACATAGCTGGCCTGATTGTTAGTGGAATTAACTAGCTTGTCATATAGTTAACTGACTAGCTGACTAGCCAGCTGACTTAACTGGGTGACTTAACTATCTAGCCAGTGGGATAAACAACTGACTTAACTATTTAGCTATCTAGCTAGAGAGCTGTCAAGCCAGCTGACTTAACTAGGCATCATAACTAGCAAGCCAACTGGTTAGCAGTCTGGTTTAACTGCCTATCTACCTAGCTAGCCAACTGGATAGTCAGGTGACTTAACTAGCTAGCTACCTATGTAGTGCACTTGTTTGCCAGCTGACTTAGCTACCTAGCTACCTAGCTAACCAGCTGACTAGTGAGCTGACTTAACTAGGTTGTTTAACCAGCTAGCTAACTGACTAGCCAGCTGACTTAACTAGCTAGCTACCTAGCTAGGTAGCTGACTAGCCAGCTGACTTAACTCACTAACTTAAACTGGCAAACTGACTTAACTAGCTGACTTGACCAGCTAGCTACCTAGCTAGCTAGCTGGCATAGTTAACTGTCTTAAGTAACTTGCTACCTAGCTAACTATCTAGCTAGCCAGCTGACTTAACTAGCTGACTTAACTAGCTAGCTACCTGACATGACTAGTTGACATATATCTAGCTTCCTATCTAGCCAGCTGACTTAACTAGCTGAAATAACTACCTAGCTAGGCAGCTGGCTAGCCATCAGACTTAACTAACTTCTTAACTAAATAACCAGCTGGATAGCCAACTGATTTAACGAGCTGACTTAACTAGCTAGCCAGCTGGTTGCCAGGTGACTTAACTAGCTGGCATAACCTGCAAGTCCACTGGCTAGACAGCTGCCTTAAATAGCTGACTACCTATCTAGCCACCTGGTTAGCCAACTGAATTACCTAGCTGACTTTTGCTAGCAAGCTGTCTAGCCAGCTCACTTAACTAGCGAGCTACCTACCTAGCCAGCAGGCAAGCTTGCTGACTTAACTAGCTGATTTGAACAGACAGCCTGCTGGCTGGCAAGCTGACTTATATAGCTAGCTACATAACTAGCCAGCTGGCAAGACAGCCAACTGAACTAGCTGACTTAACCAGCTAACTAGTTGACTAATAAGCACATTTAACTCACTGACACACTAGTTAGCCAGGTAGCTATCTAGCTGACTTAACTAGCTACCTACGTTGCCAGTTGGCTTGCTAGTTCTCTCACCTAGCTGAATTAACCAGCTAGCCAGCTGGCTAGCCAACTGACTTAACTGGCTCGCTACCTAGCTAGCCAATTGGCTAGCCAGCTGACTTAACTAGCATATTTAACAAGCTAACTACCTAGCTAGCCAGCTGACTTAAATAGTTAGCTAAGTAGTAGCTACCTAGCCAGCCAGCTGATGTAAGAAATTAGCTAACTACCTAGCTACCAGGCTAGCAAGCTGCCTTAAAATAGTTAGCTGCCTAGCTAGCTAGCTGACTTAATCAGATGGCTATGTAGTTAGTTATTCATTATCTCACATTCTAGCTAGATGAGACTTAATCGTCGTCTGGCTTAACTCCTCGTTAGCTAAAGAGCTAGCTAGCAGACTCAACCAGCTGACTTAACTTGTTTGCTTACTAGCTAGCTAACTGACTAATCCAGCTGACTTAACTGGTTAGTTAACTAACTAGCTAGCCTACTCAAACAGCTGACTCAACCCGTTTGCTATCTAGCTACCTAGCTGACTCAACCAGCTTACTTAACCCGTTTGTTAGCTAACTACCTAGCTAGCTGTCTTCACCAGCTGACTAAATTAGGTAGCTGACGTAACTAGATGACTTGATAGCTGACTTAACTACTTAGGTAGCTGACTTAACTGACTGACTTAACTCGTTAGATACCTGGCTTAACTACGTGACTTAAATAGTTAGCTAACTATTTAGCTAGCTCAATAATTAGCTGACTTAACTAGTTAGCAAACTATTTAGGAAGCAGGCTTAAGTAGCTGACTTAAATAGTTAGCTAACTAGTGAGCTAGCTGTCTTATCTAGCTGGCTCAGCTAGCTAACTAATTAGTTAGCTGACTCACCTAACTGACTTAACTAGTTGGCTAATGAGATAGCAAGCTGACTTAATGAGTTGGTTAACGAATTAGCTAAATGTTTTAACTATTTGGTAAACGACTTAACTAACTGTGTTAATTAGTTGGGTAACAAGTTAGCTAGGTGACTTAACTTGTTGGCGGACGATGCGGATGACTACTTATCTGGTTTAATACGTTGGCTGACTACTCGGCTGACATGTTAGTTGTCTTAACAAGTCGGCCGTCTTGTTGGCCAACTGGTTAGCTGGGTTAATTAGATGACTGACGATTTGGCCCACAAGTTAGCTCAGGTTAACTAGTAGGCTGGCTAGTTTGCTGACCTAACTAGTCGGCTGACTACTTGGCCGACTATATAACTGACTTAACTAGTCGTCCCACAAGGTAACTGACCTAACTTTTCAGCTGACCAGTTGGCAGACTAGTCACCGATTGGTTAGCTGACTTAAATAGTCACCCGGGTAGTTAACTGACTGGTTAGCTTACTTAATTATCATTCGGCAAGTGTGCCCACAGGTGAGCTGACTTAACTAGTCAGTCGGCGAGTGAGCTGACTGGTCAGCTGACTTAACTATTTGGTCCATGATTGAGCAGACTTGTCAGTTGACTTAACTCAGTGGGCGAGTGAGCTGACTGGTCAGCTGACTTTAGTTGACTAACGAGTGAGCCGAATGGTCAGAAAAATTAACTAGTCAGCCGTCAAATGATCTGACCAGTGAGCAAACTTAAATAGTTAGCTGGCAATTTACCTGACATGTGAGGTGCCTTAACTAGTCGGCTGACAAGCAAGCCAACCGGTGAGCTGATTTATCTAGTCAGCTGGTGAGCAAGCTGACTTAGCTAGCTGACTTAATTACATGGCTAGCTGTCTTAACTG
Source organism: Carlito syrichta (assembly GCF_000164805.1). Taxonomy (NCBI): domain Eukaryota; kingdom Metazoa; phylum Chordata; class Mammalia; order Primates; family Tarsiidae; genus Carlito; species Carlito syrichta. The sequence goes on from NW_007239479.1 coordinate 10,623, forward strand.
GGTAACTTAACTAGCTATCTAGCTGACTTAAACTGAATTAAATAGATAACTATTTAACTAGCTGAATAACGAGCTGACTTAGATAATTAGGAAACTAGTTAGGTAGCAGACTTAAGTATCTGACTTAAATAAATAGCTAACTAGTGAGCTAGATGACTTAGCTAGCTGAATTACCTAGCTAGCTAGTTAGCTAGTTCACTTAGCTAGCTGACATAACTAGTTAGCTTACGAGATATCTAGCTGAATTAGTGAGTTGTTTAATGAGTTAAATAACTGTTTTAACTAGTTGGTAAACGAGTAAAATAGCTGACTTAACTAGTTGGGCAATGAGTTAGCTAGGTGACTTAACTTGCTGACTGATGAGTCGGCCGTCTAGCTAGCTGGTTTAACACGTTGGCTGACTACTCGGCCAACTTGTTAGCTTGGTTAAATAGTTGGCTGACGAGTTGGCACCATAGTTATTTTGGGTAAGTATTTGGCTGGGTAGTTTGCTCACTTAATTAGTCGGCCGACTAGTTGGCCGACTAGTTAGCTGACCTAACTAGTCAGCCATCTATTTAGTTGACCTAACTATTCGGCTAAGTTGGTCCACTAGTTGGCCGATTGGTTAACTGACAACTAGGGATGGCTAGTAGGCCAAAAGTTTAGCTGACTTAACTAATCGGCTGGTGAGAAAGCCGACAGGTCAGCTGAATTAACTAGTCTGCTCACAAGTGAGCTGATGCATGCACTGCCATAACTAGTTGGCCGGATAGTGAGCCTACCAGTGAGCTGACTTAACTAGTCGGCTGGCGAGTGAACGTACTAGTTACTAGA
>NW_007239480.1:0-771 GCF_000164805.1 Carlito syrichta
CCAGCCAGCTTGCTAGCTAGTTAGTCAGCTGGGCAGCCAGCTGTCTAGCAGTTAAGTCAGCTAGTTAAGTCATCTGGCCATCCAGTTTAAAGCTAGGTAGCTAAATAGTTAAGTCAGCTAGTTAAGTCAGCTGGCTAGTTAGTAAAGTCAGTTAGTTAAGTCAGCTGGCTAGCCAGCTGCCTAGCAGTGGAGTTAGCTAATTATGGCAGGTACCTAGCCAGCTGGCTAGCTAGTTAAATAACCTAGTTAAGTCAACACGCTGGATAGCAGGTTAGCTAGGTATGTAGGTAGTTAATTCAGCTGGCAAACCAGGGGATTATGTAGGTTGGTAGCTAGTTAAGTCAACTGGCTAGCCATCAAACTATCTAGTTATGTCAGCAAGTTATGTCAGCTTGCTATCCAGATGCCTAGACAGATAGCGAGATAGTTAAGTCTGCTGGTTAGCCAGCTGGCTACTTTGATAAGTCAGCTAGTTAAATCAGCTGGCTAGGCTGCTGGCTACATATGTAGCTAGGAAATTAAATCAGCTGGCTAGCCAGCTGTACAGCTAGTTAAATCATCTAGTTTACTCAGCTGGCTAACTAGCTGGTTAGCTAGTTAAGTCAGCTCATTAAGTCAGTTGTCTAGCCAGCTGGCTATCTGGTGAAAAAGCTAGTTACATCAGATGGGTAGCCTGCTGGCTCGCTAGTTTTTTCAGCTAGTTAAGTACTTTTGTTTAGATAGAAAACTAGCTAGTTAAGTCAGCAAAATATGTTAGCTAGCTAGATAGAG
>NW_007239481.1:0-690 GCF_000164805.1 Carlito syrichta
ATCTACCTAGCTAGACAGCTGGATAGCCAGTTGACAAAACTAGGTGACATAACTAGATAGAATAAAGGCTTGACAGCTCACTTAAGTAGCTACCTACCTACATAGCCTGCTGGCTTGTCACCTGATTTAACTACTTAACTATCTAGCTATCCTACTGGCCAGCATACTGAGTTAACTAGGTGACTTAACTAGCTAGTCAGCTGTCTAGCCAGCTGACTTAAGTAGATAGCTACCTGATAAATAGCTGGTTAGCTAGGTGACTTAACTAACTGAATTAACTATCTAGCCAGCTGACTTAACTAGCTGACTTAATTAGTTGGCTATCTAGCTAGCCAGGAGACTTAACCAGCTGACTTAACTAGCTAGCTACCTAGGTGAGACGACTTAACTAGTCGGCCGACAAGTAAGATGACCCGTGAGCTGCTTTAACTATTAAGCCAGGGAGTGAGCTGAGTGGTAAGCTGATTTAACTAGTTGGCTGGCGAGCAAGTCAACTAGTTAGCTGACATATTGACCTCGAGTGAGCCAACAAGTGAGTTGACCTGTTGGCTGACAAGCGAACTGACTAGTTTGCTGACTGGTTTGCAGTCGAGCAAGCTGAATAGTTAGGTGACCTGATGGAAAGTGAGGGAGCCCACTAGTTAGCTGACAAACTAGCTGATTTGCTAGCCAACTAGTTAGCTAAATAAC
>NW_007239482.1:0-602 GCF_000164805.1 Carlito syrichta
GCTGGCCAGCTGTGTAGTCACTTGACTTAATTGCCTAGCTACCTAGCTAGTCAGCAGCCTAGCTAGCTGACTTAACTAGCTGACTTAATGATGTAGCCAGCTGGATAGCCAGCAGACCTAATTAGTTATCTACCTAGCTAGACAGCTGGATAGCCAGTTGACAAAACTAGGTGACATAACTAGATAGCCTAAAGGCTTGACAGCTCACTTAAGTAGCTACCTACCTACATAGCCTGTTGGCTTGTCAGCTGATTTAACTACTTAACTATCTAGCTATCCTACTGGCCAGCATACTGACTTAACTAGGTGACTTAACTAGCTAGTCAGCTGTCTAGCCAGCTGACTTAAGTAGATAGCTGGTTAGCTAGGTGACTTAACTAACTGAATTAACTAGCTAGCCAGCTGACTTAACTAGCTGACTTAATTAGTTGGCTATCTAGCTAGTCAGGAGACTTAACCAGCTGACTTAACTAGCTAGCTACCTAGGTGAGACGACTTAAGTAGTCGGCCGACCAGTAAGATGACCCGTGAGCTCCCTTAACTATTAAACCAGGGAGTGAGCTGAGCGGTGAGCTGACTTAACTAGTTGACTGGCGAGCAAG
>NW_007239483.1:0-1027 GCF_000164805.1 Carlito syrichta
CCAGTTAGCCAGCTGGATTTACTAGCTAGCCAGCCGTCTAGCCAGCTCACTTAACTCGCTTATTTAACTAGTAGCCAGCTGACTTAATTAGCCAGCTACCTACCTATCCACGTTGCTAGCCAGCTGACTAACGAGCTGATTTTACCAAGTAGTCAGCTGGCTAGTCAGCTGATTAACCTAGCGAGCTACCTACCTAACCTGTTGACTAGTCATTTGAATAAATTAGCTGATTTAACCAGCTAGCCAACTGGCTAGCCAGCTGACTCAACTAGCTGACTTAACTAGTTAGCCAGCTGTCTAGCCAGCTGACTTAACTAGCTGACAACACTAGCTATCATTGTGGCTATCCTGCTGACTTAACTAGCTAGCTATCTAGCAAACGATTTATCTAGCAACTTGAACTATCAAGCTGACTTAACCAGCTAGCCAGCTGGCTAGGCAGCTGACTCAACTAGTTGACTTAACTAGTAGCCAGCTGCTAGCCTGCAGACTTAACTAGCTGATATCTTTAGCAAGCCAGGTGGCTAGCCAGCTGACTTAACAAGCTAGCTAACCAGATAGGCAGCTTGCTATTCAGCTGACATAACTAGCAGACTTAACTAGCTAGCCAGCTGATTTAATTAGCTGACTTAACTAGCTAACTACCTATCTAGACAGCTGGATTTTCTAGCTGAAATAACTGACTGTCTACCTAGCTAGCCATCTAGCTAGCTAGCCAACTTAACTGGCTGACTTTACTAGCTAACTAGCTGACATAACTACCTGACTTAACTAGCTAGCTACCTAGCTAGCCAGCTGACTTAACTATCTGAAATAACTAGCTAGTCAGCAGTCTGGCCATCTAACATTACTAGATTTTTAACTAGCTAGCAAGTTGGCTAGTCAAATGACTTAGTGAAGTGACTTAACTATCTAGACAGCTGGTTAGCCCACTGACTTAACTAGTTGATTAATGAGCTAGGCAACAGGCCAGCCTGGTGAATAAATTAGTTGACTCAACTAGTTAATCAGCTGGCTAGCTAGGTGA
>NW_007239484.1:0-548 GCF_000164805.1 Carlito syrichta
AATGGAAAGGAGTGGAAGGGAGAAGAATGGAAAGGAATGGAATGGAGAGGAATGGAATGGAAAGGAATGGAGAGGAATGGATTGGAATGGAGTGGAGAGGAATGGAATGGAATGGAATGGAGAGAAATGGAAGGGAATGGAATTGAATGGAGTAGAATGGAATGGAATGCAATGGAGAGTAATGAAACGGAAAGGAATGGAATGGAATGGAATGGAGAGAAATGGAATGGAGAAGAAAGGAAAGGAATGGATTGAAATGGAATGGAATGGAATGGAGAGGAATGGAATAGATTTGAATGGAGAGGAACAGATTTGAATGGAATGGAGAGGAATGGAACGGAATGGATTGGAGAGGAATGGAATGGAATGGAATGCCATGGAATGGAATGCAGTGGAGAGGAATGAAACGGAATGGAGAGGAATGGAATGGAATGGAGAGGAATGGGATGGAAAAGAGAGGAATGTAATTGAGAGGAATGGAATGGAATATAGAAGAATGGAATGGAATGGAGAGGACTGGAATGGAATGGTATAGAGAAGAATGGAAT
>NW_007239485.1:0-659 GCF_000164805.1 Carlito syrichta
TCTCCATTCTATTCCAATCCTCTCCCTTCCCTTCTATTTCATTCCTCTCCATTCCATTCCTCTAAATTCCACTCCATTCAATTCCCCTTCCTTCCATTCCATTTCATTCCTTTTCATTCCAATTCTCCCCTTCTTTTCCATTCCATTCCTCTCCATTCCTCTTCATTCCATTCCATTCCTCTCCCTTCCATTCCATTCCATTCCTCTCCCTTCCATTCCATTCCTTTCCTTTCCTTTCCATTCCATTCCATTCCATTCCATTCCATTCCTTTCCACTCCACTCTGTTCCATTCCTGTGCGTTCCACTCCATTCCGTTCCTCTCCATTCCATTCCATTCCATTCTATTCCATGGCATTCCATTCCATTCCATTCCTCTCTATTCCTTTCCATTCGTCTCCATTCAATTCTATTCTTTTCCTCTCCATTCCAATCTATTCCATTCCTCTCCTTTCTATTTAATTCCATTCTTCTCCATTCCCTTCCATTCGATTCCTCTCCATTCCATTCCACTCCATACCATTCCATTCCAATCCATTCCTTTCCTATCCATACCATTCCACTGCATTCCATTTTATTCCTCTCCTTTCCATTTCATTCTATTCCTCTAAATTCCATTCCATTCCTCTCTTTTCCATTCCATTCGATTCCTCTCCATCTC
>NW_007239485.1:997-11931 GCF_000164805.1 Carlito syrichta
CTTAATTCCATTCCATTCCATTCCATTCCATTCCTGTCCATTCCATTCCTCTCCATTCCATTCCATTCTTCTCCATTCCATTCCATTCCTCGCCATTCCATTTCAGTCTTCTCCATTCCATTCTTTTCCATTCCATTCCTCTCCATTGCATTCCATTCCATTCCTTTCTATTCCTCTTCATTCCATTCCATTCCTCTGCTTTCTATTCCATTCCATTCCTCTCCCTTCCATTCCATTCCATTCCTCTCCATTCCTCTCCATTCTATTCATTTCCTCTTCATTCCATTCCTCCCCATTCCATTCCTCTGCATCCCATTCCCTTCCATTCCTTTACATTCCATTCCACTCAATTCTTCCCCATTCCATTCCATTTCTCTCCAATCCATTCCTCTCCTTTCCATTACATTTGTCTCCATTCCTTTCCACTCCATTCTATTCCATTCCTCTCCATTCCATTCCATTCTATTCCATTCCATTCCACTCTATTCCATTCCATTCCTCTCCGTTTCATTGTGCTCTCTTCCATTCCCTTCCATTCTATTCCATTCCGCTCCATTCCATTTCATTCCATTCTATTCCATTCCTCTCCATTCCGTTCCATTCCCTTCCTCTCCATTCCATTCCATTCCTCTCCATTCCATTGCATTCCTTTCCACTCCATTCCATTCCATTCCTTTCCACTACATTCCATTTCATTCCATACCATTTCATGGCTTTTTCTTCCATTCCATTCCTCTCCACTCTATGCCACTCCATTCCTCTCTATTCCATTCTGTTCTATTCCTTTCTATTCCATTCGATTCCCCTCCATTCCATTCCATTCCTCTCCATTCCATTCCATTGCATTTCAATCCATTCATTTCCTTTCGTCTCCATTCCATTTCTCTCTATTCCATTCCATTCCTCTCCATTCCATTCCATTCCACTCTGCTCCATTCCAGTCCATTCCCTTGCATTTCTCTCCATTCCATTCCTATCCTCTCCATTCCATTCCATTCTATTCCTCACCATTCCATTTCATTCTATGGCATTCCAATCTATTCCATTCCACTCCATTCCACTGCATTCCATTCCACTCAATTCCATTACATTCCATTCCTCTCCATTCCATTCCTCTCCATTCCATTTCATTCAATTCCAGTGCATTCCTTTCCATTCTTCCTCATTCCATTTCTCTCCATTCCATTTCATTCCATTCCATTCCTTTCCATTCCATTACTCTCCATTGCATTCCATTCCATTTCATTCTACTCCATTCAATTCCATTCCCTTCCATTTCTCTCCATTCCATTCCATTCCTCTCCATTCCTTTCCATTCCATTCCATTCCTCTCCATTCTATTCCTTTCCATTCCTCTCCCTTCCACTCCTTTCCATTCTTCTCCATTCCTTTCCATTGCATTCCATTCCTCTCCCTTCCCTTTCATTTCATTCCTCTCCATTCCATTCCATTACATTCCTCTAAATTCCACTCCATCCCATTCGTCCCCATTCCTTTCCATTCCATTCCTCTCCATCCCATTCCATTCCATTACTCTCCGTTCCATTCCATTCCTCTCCATTCCATTTAATACTCTCCATTCCATTCTTCTCCATTCCATTCCATTCCATTCCATTTCTCCCCATTCCATTTCAATCCCTTCCATTCCTATCCATTTCATTCCACTGCATTCCATTCTATTCCTGTCCATTCCATTCCATTCTATTTCTCTCCATTCCATTTCATAGCATTCCTCTCCATTCCATTCCATTTCTCTCCATTGCATTCCATTGTATTCCATTACTCTCCATTCCATTCCATTCCTTTCCTCTCAATTCCATTCCATTCCTCTCCAATCCTCTCCATTTTAACCCATTCCATCCCTCTCCATTCCGTTCGATTCCATTCCATTCCCTTCTTCTCCATTCCATTCCATTCCATTCCGTTCCATTCTATTTCATTTGTTTGCATTCCATTCCATTATTCTCCATTCCATTCCATTCCTCTCCATTGCATTGCATTCCATTCCATTCCTCTCAATTCCATTCCATTCCATTCCATTTATCTCCATTCCATTCAATTCTTCTAAATATCATCCCATTCCAATCCTCTCCATTCCATCCCATTCCTCTCCCTTCCATTCCTCTCTATTCCATTCCGTTCCATTTTTTCTACCCATGCCATTCCATTCCTCTCCATTCCATTGCTCTCCATTCCATTCCTCTCGAATCCCTTCCATTCCTTTCCTTTCCTCTCCATTCCCTTCCATTTCACTCCTCTCCATTCCATTCCATTCCATTCCCCTCTATTCCATTTCATTCCACTCTTCTCCATTCTGTTCCATTCCATTCGAGTCCTCTCCATTCCATTCCATTCCATTTCATTCCTCAAATTCCCCTCCATTCCATTCCTCTTCATTCCATTCAATTCCGTTCCTCTCCATTCCATTCCTCTCCATACCATTCTCCATTCTATTCAATTCAATTCCTTTCATTTCCATTCCATTCCTCTCCATTCCATTCCATTCCAATTCTCTGCCTTCATCCCTCTCCATTCCATCCCTCTCGATTCCATTCTTTCCTTTCATTCCATTTCATTCTATTCCTCTCCATTCCATTCCATTCTATTCCTCTCCATTCCATTCCTTTCCATTCCATTCCTTTCCATTCCATTCCACTCATTTCCTCTCCTATCTATTCCTTTCCTCTCCATTCCATTCCATTCATCTTTTTATCATTCCATTTCATTCCATTCCATTCCTCTCCATTCCATTCCTTTTCTTTCAATTCCATTCCTTACAATTCCTCTCTATTCCATTCCATTCCTCTCCATTTCTTTCCTCTCCATTCCCTTCCATTCCTCTCCATTCGATTCCATTCCTTTCCCTCCATTCCATTCCATTCCTTTTAATTCTATTCAATTCCATTCCATTCCATTCCTCTCCATTCCATTTCTTTCCTCTCCATTCCTCTCTATTCTATTCCATTCCTCTCCATTCCATTCCTTTCCATTCGTCTCCATTCTATTCCATTCCTCTCCATTTCATTGCATTCCATTCCCCTCCATTCCATTTCATTTCTCTCCATTCGTGTCCATTGTATTCCATTCCTTTCTATTCTATTGCATTCCATTCCCCTCCATTCCATTTCATTAATCTCCATTCCATTCCATTCCTTTCCATTCCATTCCTTTCCATTTGTTTCCATTCCATTTTTCTCCATTCCCTTCAAATCCTCTCCCTTCCATTCCATTCCACTCCTCTCCCTTCCATTCCACTCCTTTACTTTCCTTTCCATTCCTTTCCATTCCATTCTTCTCCACTCCATTCCATTCCTGTGCGTTCCATTCCATTCCGTTCCTTTCCATTCCATTCCATTCCTCTCCATTCCATTCCATTCCATTCCAATTCTCTGCCTTCCATCCCTCTCCATTCCATCCCTCTCCATTCCATTCTTTCCTTTCATTCCATTACATTCTATTCCTCTCAATTCCATTCCTTTCGATTCCATTCCTTTCCATTCCATTCCATTCATTTCCTCTCCTATCTATTCCATTCCTCTCCATTCCATTCCATTCATCTTTTTATGATTCCATTTCATTCCATTCCATTCCTCTCCATTCCATTCCTTTTCTGTCAGTTCCATTCCTTACAATTCCTCTCTATTCCATTCCATTCCTCTCCATTCGATTCCATTCCTTTCCCCTCCATTCCATTCGATTCCTTTTAATTCCATTCAATTCCATTCCATTCCCTTCCATTCCATTCCTCTCCATTGCATTTCATTCTTCCCCATTCCATTCTTCTCCATTCCATTCCTCTCCATTCCATTCCCTTCCATTGCTCTCCATTCCATTCCATTCCTTTCTATTCCTCTTCATTCCATTCCATTCCATTCCATTCCTCTGCTTTCCATTCCATTCCATTCCTCTCCCTTTCATTCCATTCCATTCCTTTCCATTCCTTTCTTCTCCATTCCATTCGTCTCCATTCAATTCTATTCTTTTCCTTTCCATTCCAATCTATTCCATTCCTCTCCTTTCTATTTAATTCCATTCTTCTCCATTCCCTTCCATTCAATTCCTCTCCATTCCATTCCACTCCATACCATTCCATTCCAATCCATTCCTTTCCTATCCATACCATTCCACTGCATTCCATTTTATTCCTCTCCATTCCATTCCATTCTATTCCTCTAAATTCCATTCCATTCCTCTCTTTTCCATTCCATTCGATTCCTCTCCATCTCATTCCATTCCATTCCATTACTCTCCATTCCATTCCATTGCATTTCATTCCATTCCATTCCATTCCTCTCCATTCCATTCCATTCCTCTACATTCTATTCCATTCCATTCCATTCTAGTCCATTCTTCTCCATTCCATTCCATTCCATTCCTCTCCATTCCATTCCAATCCATTCCTCTCCATTCCATTCCATTCCTCTCAATTCCATTCCTTTGCATTCCATTCCATTCTTTTGCAGTCCATTCCATTCCTTTGTATTCCATTCCATTCCATTCTTCTCCATTCCACTCTATTCCTCTCCATTGCATTCCATTCCATTTCATTCCTCTTAATTCCATTCCATTCCATTCCAGTCCATTCCATTCCTCTCCATTCCATTCCATTCTTCTCCATTCCATTCCATTCCTCACCATTCCATTTCATTCTTCTCCATTCCATTCTTCTCCATTCCATTCTTCTCCATTCCATTCCTCTCCATTCCCTTCCATTCCGTTGCTCTCCATTCCATTCCATTCCTCAACATTCCATTTCATTCATGGCATTCCAATCCATTCCATTTATCTCCATTCCCCTGCATTCCATTCCACTCAATTCCATTCCATTCCATTCCTCTCCATTTCATTACTCTCCAATCCATTCCATTCCATTTCAATCCATTCCTTTCCATTCTTCCTCATTCCATTTCTCTCCATTCCATTTCTTTCCATTCCATTCCTTTCCATTCCATTACTCACCATTCCATTCCATTCCATTCTACTCCATTCAATTCAACTCCCTTTCATTTCTCTCCATTCCATTCCTCTCCATTCCTTTCCATTCCATTCCTCTCCATTCCATTTCTTTCCATTCCTCTCCCTTCTTCTCCTTTCCATTCTTCTCCATTCCTTTCCATTGCATTCCATTCCTCTCCCTTCCCTTCCATTTTACTCCTTTCCATTCCACTCCCTTCCATTCCTCTCTATTCCACTTCATTCCACTCTTCTCCATTTCCTTTCATTCCATTCCAGTCCTCTCTGTTCCATTCCATTCCTTTCTATTCCATTCCATTTCATTCCTCAAATTCCCCTCCATTCCATTCCTCTTCATTCCATTCATTTCCTTTCCTCTCCACTCCATGCCTCTCCTTGCCATTCATCTCCATTCTATTTCATTCAATTCCTTTCATTTCCATTCCATTCCTCTTCATTCCATTCCTTTCCAATTCTCTGCCTTCCATTCCTCTCCATTCCATCCCTCTCCATTCCATTCTTTCCTTTCATTCCATTCCATTTTATTCCTCTCCATTCCATTCCTTTCCATTCCATTCCATTCATTTCCTCTCCTATCAATTCCATTCCTCTCCATTCTATTCATCTTTTTATCATTCCACTTCATTCCATTCCATTCCTCTCCATTCCATTCCATTCCTTTTCTGTCAATTCCATTCCTTTCAATTCCTCTCTATTCCATTCCATTCCTCTCCATTCCATTCCTCTCGTTTCCATTCCATTTCTCTCCATTCTTGTCCATTTGATTGTATTCCATTACTCTCCTTTCCATTCCATTCCATTCCTCTCCCTTTCATTCCTCTCCATTCCATTCAATTCCTCTCCATTCCATTCCATTCCATTCCATTCCTCTCCATTCCATTCCATTCCCCTTCATTCCATTCCATTCCTCTCCATTCCTTTCCATTCCATTACTCTCCATTCCATTTTTCTCCATTCCATTCCCTTCCTCTCTTTTCCGTTACTCTCCATTCCATTCTATTCTCTCCTTTCCATTCTATTCCTCTCCATTCCATTGCATTGCTCTCCTTTCCATTATCTCCATTCCATTCCATTCCATTGCTCTCCATTCCATTCCATTCAATTCCATTCCGTTCCTCTCCATTCCATTCCTCTCCATTCCATTCCATTCCTCTCCATTCCATTCTATTCCTCTTTATTCCATTCCTCTCTATTCCATTCCGTTCATTTCCTCTCCATGCCATTCCATTCCATTTCTCTCCATTCCATTCCATTGCTTTCCTTTCCTCTCCATTCTATTTCATTCCTCTCCATTCCATTCTCTCTTCTCCATTCCATTCCTCTCCATTCCATTCTATTCTCTCTATCCCGTTCCATTCCTCTCCATTCCATTCCATTCTTTTCCTCTCCATTCCATTCCTCTCTATTCCATTCCATTCCATTGCTCTCCATTCCCTTCCATTCAATTGCATTCCATTCCTCTCCATTCCATTCCTCTCCTTTCCATTCCATTCCCACTATACCCCATCACAGAGAAATCTGGAATTGTTTGTGTGGACAGGGCATGAAGGAAAGTTGGCATCATCATTCTAACTCAAGGCTTCTTTTTATCTCAATTCATCACCATCCTGGGCTGTTTCTGAGTGTACCAAAATATTTCATTTATGTGCAAACTTTAGAATCTGGTACTAGATGTGATCATTTTTACTCCTCTGTGTGTGTGTCTGGGTATGTGTGTATGTGTGAATGTGTCTGTGTGTTTTAACTGAAATAGGCAATGACTCATTCCATCCATATATTTGTATTATTCGTGGTGTCTACATTATTAGGAATTCAAGTACAATGTACAAGTGACTGGTGGCCCTGTTTTGTGTCATCCTGGTAAGTAGAACACATGCTTAGGTCAAACTGACTTATGACATAGAAAGTTTTCTACTGACCAACATAATATATGCTACTCTACTAGAGCAAGACCTTCTGTGATAGGTTACCACCATTGCCCAGAGCATGCTCTCAATAATGCAGTGGGTGTGGTCCAAGTCTTGTCATGGTTGTATGAGTCACCTGGGTCTATAGCTTCCTCACAAGAATGCATGCATAGTATAAATTGTACAACACATGCATGTAGTCAACTTTATTTTATCTGTGATAATATCTGGTTTCAGGTATAATTAATAAAATTTAGTTGAGAGTTTATAAATCTTCTACTGCTTTAATAACTCTTATCAGGACTGTTCTTTCCTATAGCTTGCATTCTGAATAAGGAAACAGATATAAATTTTCCTTATATAAATTTTTTCTCATGGAAATATTGTTTTTTATCTAAGATCGGGTTATTAAGGTGATGGTTACATCACTAGAGAAAGAAAAAATTTCCAAACTTGGAAACTGGGTAAAGAAATTAGGAAAAAAAAGCGAAAAAGAAATTCTTCAATGCGTCATGTCTTTAAAGTTGTTCTTGAAAATATTTTAAATGCTTAAGAGCTTTAAATTTTAAAATATCCCAAAGTTTTCAATAAAATAAAGGCAAATATACTATCAGTACTATCTTTTGCTTGTTGTATGCATAGTTGAAGTGCATTGCCCAAAATAACTGTAGAAATGCAAAGATTTCGGATTTTTTTCTGAATTGAGAGCAGTGAGGTGGGATTGACTCTCTGTGCTCCTGCAACATCACTTGAGAAGTCTAAAACATAGTAAATGGTCAGTTAATATTTATTTAATGACTAGGCAAATGAAACAAGCACATACGGAAAATAATATTAATTATGAATCTCTCTATAGACCAGATAATATTTAATCAGGGGATAGAACAAAAGGAAACTGATCTCACCCATAGGATAAAGAATTATTTTCTTTTGTTTTTTTAACTTTTAAAATTTTTTTATTTTAAAATTGTGGGGTACAATTCAGTGTTAGGTATACACGTATGCATTGTGCAGGTACCCTTGTTGATGAGGTGTTTTATTTTCTTGATGGAAAGAACATGGCACACAAAACCATTTTAAAGCAAGACAATGGATGATAATGTGTATAGAAATGTGTACAGCATGCCAACATACAGACTTGACTGACTGAAGCACAGGTATATTCCAGGTGTCTAAAAGAAGTCACAATATCATCAGTTCTCGTTTGCTTAAACTATAATGTTTGTAAAAAATTATTCTGGAATATTATGGAATTAACTTGTTAATGGAGAATAACACAGTGATTAAAAAATATCATCCTCTCTTTTCATGCAAGAAACCTGAAGATCAGTCATGTTAAGAAATTACCTAAAGCTACCTATGCACAAGAAAGTGATAGAAGTAGTACACACAGTTCTTCTGGCTTCATATCTAATGTTCTTCTAGTGGGCTACTGTGTGGTTTACACAAACATAAGTACACATTATATTTGGGTAGTGGGAAAGAAAAATGGGGAAAAAACATAGGAGACTATTGTAAGAGCTGTTAAAATCCAAAGTTATTTATTATGACTCTTGCCTTCCACAGCGCATTGGAATTTCACGGTAAAAATTCTTAAGAAATTAGAAACTGCTTGATCTGTAGTTCTGGGGGGGAAAAACCACAGAATGGCATCCTGTATAATACTTTTTTAGGCAATTTTTTATTCAGTAAGAGTTGGATAATATGTATTTTTAAAAGACAGCATAAAAGTACTTTTAAATAAATTACATTATTTTGAATAGTAATTCTTGTGACTTAGGGAGCAAAATCACTTCATAAATTTTAGATTAATAACTCTTTCTTCTACTTCTAGATCTGTTGATCTAGATTTTCCCACCCACTAACCATCACCACCTATTAGCATAGTGCATCCCCTCCAGAATGTCTTACTTATGACACCTGATCCCCCCACACACATTTCCTTCTCCATGACATAAAAGATAGCCTACTGGATGCATTACTCAGCACTGCTTCTTAAGTGAACATATCTTCAGGTCTTTTATTATTAATACATAGACAATTTCCCATGGGTCTTTGTAACTGTATATTACTTGATCATGTAGGATGTTTATGGAAGGAGGCTTGGTTTCTTGCTGTGAAACTTTTGACTAGTGAGTTGTAAAATGGATATAGCTAAAATGCAGTTTGATGCATCTATTGTGTGACCTGTGACCACTAGCTACCAATCTTCATTCAATTCCTCTGTCTCATTTTACTCTTTCACTACTTATAAGCCAGTCAACACATAGTCTCCTATCTTCTTAATAAAGACAGAGGGGCATAGAAGGCAGTATGAGATTATGAGAAAGATGTTCAAGCCCCAAATATTGGAGGGAAATCCTAATTATATAAATTATATATTTTCAGGCCAAAGGTAAGAGTAAAATACTCAAACATGCAAATCCATTGACATGTCCAAAAAATTCTCCATTATTATACACAGTTTTATTCTACATAAACCATAGATTTTCCCAGCATGTGTTAATCTAACTCTATGTACATGATTCCAGCTACCAATTGTGGCCCCCAGAGTAATTTGGACTGAGGTATTACTAATCTTCATGGGCAGATACAGAACTCTCACACAGTGCATCACATTTTCTTGCCTTTAGAGATAAAATTTTCACCAGCACATGATAATTTGATGCTATCCTATCAATTCTTGCAGCTTTATGTAGCCACAGGATAATATTTATCTCCACCCAGAGGCAAGAGAACTTGAACCAAAACAAACAAACATGAAACATAGTTCAATGTTTTTGATAAAAGGGGCTAAATGGAGAACATCCTACTGATTTTCAGAAGATGTTGACTTTGTTGCACTTTGCAAAAAGCAGCACAATGCTGTGAACTACCTACTGCAAACTATTTGCTATGTCTGAAGTGATGAAATTATTTAATGTAAAAGTAATTATTCACAGTGTTTTTTTTATCAGAGTGTATCAAACATATCTTAAGGACATTGCAAAACTGTATGTTTTCATCTTCCATATCTGCATGTGTTATGGCTGCATTTCACATGAGATGCTACTAGTCTCTGAACAAAATGTTTCTGAAATTTCAAATTTTATAAATTATGTGCTTAAGAAATAAATAACCAGGTCTCATTTGCTCCTATAATTATTTGTTCCCAGTGTTCATTTCATCTTAATCATTTCCTCAGACAGCCTTTCTTCTGTCTTCTTGGTTAGGGGAATTTTATAATTTCACAACAAAAATCATATTTCTGAGATAAACGTCCTTTCTCATCGAGTGCTACACAACACCAGCAAAACTTGTAGAAAAGTCAAAATCATTTCTACCTAACACCAAATAACTATTTTGACTAACTATTTTCTCTGAACTGGCAGGTTGTTTTGACATTGTAGACACAAGCTTAGTCAATTTAGAAAATGAATGATATATGAGAGGTTCCATATTAAAGCAGAAAATATTTCCAGTAGCACACTGAATAATCAGAGTATTTGTTGGCTCAATAACACCTATTTGAGATGTACTCACTATGTGGATTTAATAAGTATTCACTATGCCCTTTTCTTTTTTTAAGTTGGTAGCCTTATGTACTATGTAAAAGAAGAATATTCACAATGGCTGCTTAATAAATTTCATTAATAGCTGATAAGGTGACAATTATATTAAAGCCTTCAAAAATTATACCGAGCTTTCAGTTTTGTAAGGCTAACATAAATAGACAGACTGTAAAAAATTTACATGCAGAAACACTCTTTGCATTATTATTTATAACTGAAAAAGTATAAAAGTAGAAACAAACAAAAATACCTACTATAACAAAGTGGCTAAATAAATTAAGAGAAAAGAACATCCTCATGGACTAATTTCCATCAAAATGCAAATTAGCATACCCATTATGGAGAACAGTGTGAAAACTGCCCAAAATCTACAAATAGAATGACCGTATGATCTAACAATTCCACTACTGGGTATATGTCCCCCAAAAAAAATTAAAAAAGAAAAAGGAACTCAATATATTAAAGATATATATTCACTCCCACATTTATTGAGACAATATTC